>NW_021604615.1:2797257-2832418 GCF_004785775.1 Grammomys surdaster
CATAAGTTTTATCATATCAATTAAAAAAAAAACTTGCTGAGGACTCACTTTTTGCAGCACACTAGACACACAGCATATGCAAGTGTCTCCCATACACATTGTGTACCTTGACTTCTGTGAACAAGTAATCACACATGTCAACATGCCAAAGCCACAGAGTTTCCAGACAATTATTCTGGGCGTGGTTGTAGGGGTGTCTAGTTAATATTTACATGTTAATGAGTTGATTCAGAGAAACAAACAGCCCTCACTAATGTATGGGGTCAGTTGAAGGTGAATAGAAGCATTTTAGAATGCAGAATTTAGTTCCTGCAAGTTGTCCTTTATCTGGTATGTGATTCTTGTCCTTTCTTATCTTTTTCCTATATTCACACATATGTTCAAGCATCTGCTGTATTGGCTCTCTAACCTTCTGTTTTCCTGCAGATTACAGGCTAGTCAGTCTTTGCAACTCTAGAGGCCAATTCCTTATCTCTTTAGGTCAGTATGTAAGAGATAAATGATTGATATATAGATGATAGTCAAACATATAGAAAGATAGATGATAGACAATAGATACATAGATAGATGACCAATAAATGATAGATAACAGATAGATAAAAGAGATTGGTAGATAGATAAAAAGATAGGTAGAAAGATAGATAGGTGATAGGTAGATGATATGTTATTATAGATATCGAGATTACAAATTAACATATGCAGATATGTGCTAGATCAATTTACTTGGCTAACACTAGTCCTATAATACAATGAGAGAATTACTATTATATTTCCACTCTACAGATGAAGCAACTGGACCATAGAGGGTGTCCTATAACTTGTTCAAGGATCCTCTATTTAAAAGAGGCTGAGCAAGGATGTGATCCTGGTTGAATATGAGTCTATACTTTAACCCATACAGCACTATTCTCTTAATCTTGAAAAAAAAACCCTAAGTGATGAATGCTACTTCTTTTAAGGACATCCCAATAGCTTTCTGTGGCTGTACTCAAAATCTAAGAAAACCAAGGGAGTGCCAAGATGTTTGCTTAGCTCAGAGTTTGATAGCTTTCAGTATAGAAATAGTTAGTCCTTTTTCTTTGGCTGGTAGTGAGGCAGCACACCAGTGCAGAAGTGGATGGGAAAAAGAGAAACATGTTCATGTAGGACCAGGAAAAGAAAAAAGGTAGGAATAAACAGAGGGAGGAATAAAAGAACAAGAAAGAGGATAAGAGGGGGGTAAGTAGAGAATGAGGATGGAGTGAGAGAGAGAATAGGTAAGAATGAATAAAAGAAATGAAGGAGGGGTATAGAAGAATGGGTGAGGAGAGGAGAAGAAGGAGGAGGGGTGAAGAAGGGTAAAGAGGAACATTGGAGAAGAGAGGACCTAAGTCTCAATATCATACACTTTTGTGCTTCTTCACTTCTATCTGTCAAGACCCTGCTTTTAAAGCTTCATCTACCCATCAGTACAGCACCTCAGCATAGAGACCAAGTCTTTGGAGACATGTAACATCCAAAATATCATGGGTATAAATACTTACAAATCTATCTGCCTCGGACATAAGCTCCCATTCTCAAAATGATCTGTATCTCGCCCTTTATTGTAATCTGAATGCATCTTTCAAATCTATTCATGAGTCTCCTTCATTTATATTCCAGCTGCCACAGCCCTAATTGAGTTCCTGAACACATCATGGTTACAAAACCACATGCGAACTGGATTGTATGCCTAATTCCTTCCATTCTTCTTCTGCAGTTTATTAATTAGTGTTTTTGAGAAGCACACTGATTGCATTCTTTGACAGCTCAGAAGACCTAAGTGGATCCCCACTGCCCTGCTCTAAGATATAGTAGAAGTGATATTCTTCTGATTGTCTCCCCACTCTGAGGGGTCAGAGCTCATGCTGTCACAGTAGTTAAATATTTTCAGTATCACTCTCATGTGCCAACATCCTTCTTGGGGAGTTTTGCAGTCTAAACTCACATTCCATGTCAAAATTGAATGTAATTGGGCACCTGTGTTCTGAGTGTGATTCCCAAATGTGTTCTGTCTATTGCTCTTTGGTGATCAAGATCAACTTCAAGATGACTTTCCTCTTACCCCAATAGACTCCAGTATGCCTACTAATTTTAGGCATACAGAAAAGCTATTGTTTCATCTTTGTAGCTCCCCTTTGATTGTGATTTTATGTAAACCTATAGCCAAGGCTGTTATGTGACTAGACAGGTTTTGAAGACTGCTATTTCTGCCTGCCTTCCACAATGAACGCTCAGGACCAATGTAATGTGAAGCAAACATGCACAGACACCTTGGTTCCTGAACCACTTCCTGTGTGCATGTTTGTTTCACTTCACCCATGTTGTACCTAGCAGAACTTAATAATGCATCTCACAGGCATCTATATGTGGATATAAATTTAACAAAGAAATATGCTGGATACAGTGAAAAATGGTTATTTCTGTAGACATACTGGAAGAAATGAGGACAAGGGGAAGGTGGCTCTCCTGTTTGTACCACTTTTCATGTCAAAATGCCACAGCCTCAGAAATTATTCTTATGCACATGACGTTCTGAATCCCCCTTCTCTGAAAAACAATGGAGTTCTAGAATCCTCTCTGAACTTAGACACTTCATAAGCTTTTGTACTTTCTTTCCCAATTAAGGCAATAAATGACAGAAATTGCCTTTTGCTATTGAATAATATACATCCTTATGCAATACCACACAGACCACTTCGTCTTCTGTCTGAGCTCATCCTATTCCTTATGAAAAACAGCTCGTGAAATAATTTGATAATTTATGACTGCGTAAAAATATTTAATATCACTTTATGCCAGATTTTTTATGCCAAGCTGAGGTTTCGGAGTTAATGACAGGCTTTAATTAGAATGATTTAAGGTTCATACAGTTTAAATTAAAGTGAAGTTAAAGAAGTTCAGCAACTAAGTTATTTTTCTTTTCAAGATAGAAATATTTTTCCAGATTGTCTCCCTAATGTGGATGTTCCATGCTTTTATAAAACACTGAAATGTGTTTTTCTCATCACCCTGTCTCCTAGTTGCAAACTCCAAGTATGAATGGATTATAGAGGTCTATTGAGTAGAGATTCAGTTCTTTTCTACAGAGCAATTGTTTTCTTTTATTTTTAAAATAAATACTTTAATAATTCATTGAGAATTTCATATAATGCATTTTGATCATTCTCAACATTATCATTTAACTGTCCCCAGACCTATAACTCTTACCCACAATTCCATATCATCCTCTTCTATTTCTGATTTAATAACCCTTTGGCTTCATTGATGTGCTGTCCATGAACTTCTGTTTGTGTGCCATCCACCATAGCCTCGTCAACCTATTTGGGCCACATCTTCAGAGAAAATGAAACCTTTCTCTCCCAGAGGTAATCAACTTTTCATAACCCCTCTGCTGGCATGGGGGCTCATGAATCTCTTCTTTCTCAGATTAACTGAGTTTTGTTTTCCAGAGGTTTAGGCAGCAGGTACTTCTTCACTTTGAGTCATGTTGCCAACTCCAAACTTGCCAATCTTATGACTATTAGGCTAAAACATATGGTCTGTGTCTTTGCCCTGTGGAAATAAGTGTCTGCTAGTGCATTCAAATGCCTAAGATGAAACCTCTAAGGTCCTCTCGTAGACCTAATGATCTGTGATCAGAGATTACAAGGTTGTTTACACCCACCAAACCTTTGAAGGGTTTCACTGAGGAAAGAATATCTAAGAATTAACTCCTTATTTTGTACAGGCCAAGTAAAGTTCCTGTAACATCCCACGGAGTCAGATATCTTCTGAAATTAACAGTTGACAAAGAGAAACAAGCCACATAATTAAGCTTGGGCCTTTGAAGCAATTTTTTAGTAATGTCTTTTTAATTCTAGTGTGATTCTGAGCTCTGTTGGACAGCACTTGGCCTTTGCTTCTGAATTCAGCCTTGGTTGCCCTGTAGGACTATCATGCTGCTAGTTTCAAGATATTGCTATGAAGCTTGAGAGAGGGTTTTTTTTTCTTTCACTAAATGCCTCACTGTTCTGCCTGAAGCTTAGTGCTGAGGCAATTTTCACAGAGCATTCAATGACATCTCTCTGCTGTAAGTAAGCATTCACTGGAACAGACTCAGTGACAAGATTTTCCTGAAGGAAAAACTGGCAATCCCAGTTTACAGAATTTTGGTGTTTTCATTTTGAAAATTGTTTATTTTGCTTTGTTTTATTTTTTGTATGAATTAAAACACTTCCATAGTATTAACCCAATTTATCCAGCCAAACATATTTGCAAAGGTCTCTTTCTTAAATCAAGATCATGAGAGTCAATGTATGGACTGATAAAATAATGTTAACTGCTTGTGTCTTCAAAACTGAAGAATAGAAAGATTGTTGACTTTCACATTCACAGAATAGTCTACTGACTTAGAATTCTAAATAAAATTAACATCATGTTTTTTCAAACTTTAACTTCTTGGTGACATATGGAACATTTAATTTCTAGCAAATATGTACAAATGTACAACTCTGAGACAGCATTGGACAGCAGTAAAGGAAGTATTTGTCTCACAGGAACAAAATTTATAAATCAAATTAGCAACACCAACCAATAGGCTAGCAACTGTAAAAATCTCATCAGTCAATCTTGTTGAGGAACAAAATCTCCTTTATTTCATCTTCTTCTGTAAATACTATTTTAAGAAACTTGTGTAAATACTATTTTAAGAACTATTTTGTGTTTGTTCTCTAAAATTTCATACAAATATAATGTTAACTGTAATTATTATAACCCTCTACTAAGCCCTTCTATCCTTATTACTTGTTCTTCTCATGAGTGAGCCCCCTTCCCACAATCATGACATTCTTTCTTTCATTTTGTTTCCTTAGGCCATTACTACTTTATCATCTGAAACTTAACTGAGTTTAACCAGGATCATTGGTGTGACTATGGGTTTGTTAAGTATATAAGAGATTCTAAGAAGCTTCTTAGTGGATACCCAACTAAAGATAATGACTGGCCCTCTCCCAGAATCTACCAATAGCCAATAGTTCAGCAGGAAAGTAGGGAAAGGAGAGGTACTTTAAGTTCTTCCTTGTTCCATGATTGACTGTTGACAGGCCCAGTCTTGTACAGGCATATGGCACCCAGCCACAGCTGCAATGAGGTCATGGATACACTGGGTGTGCCTTGCCCAGAGGACAGTATTTCACAGTCTTTCTTTCTAATTGTCTCCTGAGGGTATAGGGTAGTATAACTGCCCTGTTTACTGCTGAGTTTTTGGTCTTTGCTCATTCTCAGCATCTACAGCAGCCATGCATCTCTGCATCTAGTAATATTCATGGCAAAGAGCAAGCTACACTGATTAAATCTCACAGTAGCACTTGTCTACCAGCAGAAACATAAGTATTTAGAAAGCAGCTGGATGTCATGACAATTAAGATAAAAAGCAATATTAAATTCTCTCTCAGTCCTACAACCACATCAGGCATGGGCTTTTGATTAGGTTAACAGTACTAAGTATGATTTCCATACGGTCTCAGATACTATTAGAAAGCAACTGTTTACCTTTCCAACAATTTTCCACTCTTACAGAATATTTTAATATTTTCCATTCTTATGGAATATTTTACACAGATGTACCATCTTAAAATAAGAAAATTAAATTATGAATGATACTGAATAATCAAAGTAGGACTTATTATTACATTATTCAGTGTAATTCTGTTGTCATTTTCTGATAGTTATGAATGATCATCCACACGGCACAACTAGAGAAAATGATAACAAAAGCTGTCTGAAGTCTCCACACTTTATTGGATTTTGTATATTATTTCCTACCTCTGAGCACTTGACTGATGTCACAACATCAAATCTTCATGAAAGCTTGATACACCAGATGCTATCGTTTGCTCCCATTTAAGATAAGGATATGAATCACAAAGTATTTACATAATTTACCCACAGATCAGGGCTATTTGTATATCTAATACAGTATTTTCATGCAGCAGAAAATTCTCTAGTTTTCAAAGAAATTTAGTGCCTGGATATTGGCTTTAAACTTTATATATACATAAGTTCACATGTTCATAACATGTGTCTTAGTTGGCTATTGTTGAAATAAATTAAATATATATTTCTGATTACCTTAAAGACACACTGATGATTGTTTTGTGCTTGTTTATTGTGCTGGATGTTTCTTTCAAGGGATTTGAATGATCTGATATAGATAACAGTGAGTTAGAATATATGGAATAATGTCTACAACAGTTCAGCACCTTCTGTACTTGAATTCTTTGACTATGTTCCTAACTAAATTTTATTTATCTACTGTACACTAAGATTTTAATACAATAAAATGATTGTATCTATTTCAATACCCAAAAGAGCCCTATTTTCTCAAAATTATCAGTGTAAATATAACTTACTTAGTGAGGCTGGGTACATGGATTTAAAGAACTGATATGTACTTTCTAGCTCGGAAATTTGGTACTTAGAAAAGCTGATCCACATTCCCTAAATTTAATGTATATCAGCCATACTTAAAAGTCTATTTACCACTAGGTGAAAAAGTCACAATCATTTCTTTTGAAAGTTATTGTATTCATTACATTGTCACAGGCTATCAGAAGAAATATTATTCTAATGAACAGTAAGATGAGTCCCTTCATAAGTAAGAATGGAATATTTCATAGCTCAGTCTCACAAACTTCACTTTTTGTTACACTGATATCAGGTGAATTATATTATCTGAGAGAACTGAAGAGAAAGTTTGTTGTAGTCCAGCATCAGTGAGTTGTACCCTGTCCTCTGTGGTCCATTTCTAGCCTATATCTCTGCCTACATTCCCAGAGGCCTGTCTGAACCAGGGAAAACCAGATGAGGTACCTCCCCTCCCCTAACCTGTCAACTAAATCCCCCTGGGGCACTCCCAGCAATAGCAAAATGCACCTTGTCCTTTGAACTCCATTTTCCAATCCATATTTGTGCCTGCATTCCAAGAGGTCTGCCTGCACCAGAAAAAAAAAACAAACAAAAAAAAAAAAAAACAACAAAAAAAAAACAAGTAAGACCTCTCCCTGCAATCTTCTGCCTGCCAAGTTCCCCTAAAGTACACCCAACAACAGTAATTGTACCCTATACCTTGCACTCCATTTTTGGGCCTTCTGCCTGCATTCTCTGAGGTCTGTCAACACCAGGGACAAACAAATGGCTAAAGACTAGCATAGTGACACATAAATAAAAACCAGAGCAATGTAGAATCCACTAGAGTCCAGCTATCCTACTACAGTAAAAGACAACACCAGAACATTGCTATCTTCCCACAACAAGTCCTGGATCTCCTAATACAACTGAAGCACAAGAAAGAGGTCTTAAATCCAGTCTAATTGAAAAAAATAGAGGCCATCAAAAGGTGAAATGAATAAGTCCCTTAAAGAAATACAGAAAAATATAATCAAACAGGTTAAAGAAATAAATAAAATTGTTCAAGACCTAAAAATGAAAGTAGAAGAAATACAGAAAACACAAGCTGAGGGAACCCTGGAGATGAAAAGCCTAGGTAAGAGAACAGAAACTCAAGATGTAAACAACACCCAAAGAATTCAAGAGATGGACAAAAGAATCTCAGGAGTAGAAGATAAAATTGAATATATCGATTCATCAGTCCAAAAAAAAAATGTTAACTCTAAAATGTTCTGACATATAAAACATCCACAAACTTTTGGCCACTATGAAAAGACCAAATCTAAGAATAATAAGAATAGAAGAATAAAATTCATAGCTCAAAAGCCCAGAAAATATTTTCAACAAATCATAGAAGCTAAATTCTCTAACCTAAAGAAAGAGATCCCTCCCAGGCTGGGAGCACATAGGGAGGGACCCATGGCTCCAGCTGCACATGTAGGGAAGGATGGCCTTGTCAGGCATAGGTGGGAGAGGAGATCATTGCTCCCATGAAGGCTGGATGCTAAGTATGGGGAAATTCGAGGGTGGGTAGGTGGGAGTAGGGTGGGTAGGTGGGGGTAAATCCTCATAGAAGCAGGAGGAAGGAGGATGGGATGGGGGGTTCCTGGGCAAGAAGGTGGAGAAATAGAGTAAGGGGATAACATCTGAAATGTAAATAAAACATCCAATAAAAAAATAAAAATTAAAAAAAAAACAAAAAACAAACAAACAAAAAAAAGTCCTTTAAAAAAAAAAAAAGAAGAAGTGCATGTTCACAGGAGTCTGATATGGCTATCTCCTGAGAGGCTCTGCCAGAGCCTGACAAATACAGAGAGGATGCTCGCAGCCAACCATTGGACTGAGCATGGGGTCACCAATTGGATTTCCAATGGAGGAGTTAGAGAAAGGACTGAGGGAGCTGAAGGGGTTTGCAATCCCATAGGAAGAACAATAATATTAACCAACCAGACCCCCCAGAGATCTCAGGGACTAAACCACCAACCAAGGAGTACTTATGGAGGGACCCATGGCTCCAGCTGCAAATGTAGCAGAGGATGGACTTGTCAGGCATCAATGGGAGGAGAGGCTTCAATGGGAAGAGAGTGAAGGCTTGATGTCCCAGTGTACAGGAATTCGAGGGGGGGATGGCGGGAGTTGGTGGATGGGTGGGGGAACATCCTCATAGAAGCAGGGGAGGGGGACGGAATTAGAGGGTTTGTGTTGGGCGGGAAAAGGGATAACACTTGAAATGTAATAAAGAAAATATCCAATTAAAAAAAAGTGTATTCAATGAAAAAAAAAAAGAAGAAAAGAAAAAGAAAGAGATCCCTCAAATTGAGATCCAGAATCCTGGAAGTGTCTCACAGTGCTACTTCTCGGGGGTCACCTGGCTTCTCTTCTCACCAATGAAGGTGACATTTTTTTTAAAAGGTGCTATAGTTATTATATTTATGCAAATCTGTGTTTATTTAGATAAAAATACAAAGAGGCATTGTCTCCATGAGAGGAAAATAAAAGAGATCCCTATAAACATAAAAGAAGCTTAAAGAAAAAATAGATTCAACAAAAACAGGAAGAAAATCTTCTTGATATGCAATAATCAAAGCACTAATGTACAGAACAAATAGAAAACATTAAAAGCTGCAATAAAAAAGAGGGGCATGTAACATATAAAGGCAGACCTATTGGAATTACACCGGACTCAACAGAGTCTTTAAAACCCGGAATAGCCTCGGCAGATATCTTCCAGGCTCTAAGAGATCACAGATGTCAGACCAAACTGTTATCCAGCAAAACTTTCAATCAGTATAGACAGAGAAAACAAGATATTCCACAACAACAACAAATTTAAATAATATCTATATACAAATCTAGCCCCACAGAAGATACTAAAAAGAAACTCCAACACAAGGAGGTTAACTATGCCCAAAAAAGCACAAGAAATAAATAATTTCACACCAAGCAAAATCAAAAGAAGAGAAGCATACACACATTCACAAACACACATATATGCACAAACACATGCACATACACTATCAACAACAACATCAAAGTGACAGGATTAAACAACCATTGGTATGTAATATCTCTCAGTACCAATGGACTAAATTCCGAATAAAAGACAGATGATCAGAATAGACGTGAAACAGAATCCATCATTCAGCTCCATACAAGAAATACACCTCAACATAAAAGATAGTTATTACCTCAGGGTAAAGAGCTGGAAAAAAGTTTTCCAAGCCAAAGAGCCCAAGACGAAAGCTGGAATAGACATTCTAATATCTAATAAAACAGACTCCTAACTGAAATTAATGAAAAGTAGTTGAAATGATACTTCATACTAACCAAAGGGAAAATTCATCAAGATAACATCTCAGTTATGAACATCTATGCCCTGAATTCAAGGGAACATATTTGTAAAAGAAACATTACTAAAACTTAAATTACACATTAACACCACACATTAATACTGGGAAATCAACATCCCACTCTCACAAATGGATAGGGTCATCTTATACAAACTAAACAGAGAAACAATGGAACTAGCTGACTTTATGAGTCAGATGGAGCTAACAGATATCGACAGAATATTTCACACAAACACAAAAGAATATACCTTCTTCTCAGCATACCACTGAACCTTCTCCAAAATTAACCATATATTTGACAACAAAACAAATCGCTACAGACACACGAAAATTGAAACAAACCCCTGTATCCTATCAGACCACCATGGATTAAAGCTGGACTTCAATAGCAGCAGAATGCCTACAAACTCATAGAAACCAAAAAATTCCCTACCGAACGACCACTAGTTCAAGGAGTAAAGAAATAAAGAAATGAAGACTTCCTAGAATTCAATGAAAATGAAGGCACAACAAACATGAAAATATGGGATACAATACTAAAAGGAAAGTTCTTTGTATTAAGTGCCTTTATAAAGAAATTGGAGAGATATCATACTGGCAACTTAATAGTATACAAGAACAAAAGATCTGGAACAAAAAAAGCAAACTTACTCAAGAAAAGTAGTTGTCAGGAAATAATCAAACTAAGGGCTAACCTCAAGAAAACAGAAACAAAGAGAAAAATACAAAAAAATCAATGAAACAAATGACAGTTCTTTGAGAAAATCAACAAGATAAATAAACCCTTAGCCAACGTTACTAAAAGGCAGAGAAAGAATATCCAAACTAACAAAATCAGCGATAAAAAGGGGACATACAAGGGAAAACAAGGAAATCCAAAGAATTCTTAGGTTTTACTTCAAAAATATGTACTGTAAAAATAGGAAAATCTAAAAGAAATGAATAATTTTATTGATAGATACCACTTAAATCAATATCAGATAAACAGTCTAAATAGACATATAACAACTAAGAAAATAGATGCAGTCATTAAAAGTTGCCCATCCAAAACAAATGGCCAAATAGTTTTAGTGAAGAATTCTACTGGACCTTCAAGGAAGAGCTAATACTAGTACTCCTCAAGTTATTCCACAAAACAGAAACAAAAGGGACACTGCCAAATTCATTTCATGAGGCCACAGTCACCCTGATACCACAAAAAACTCAACCAAGAAAAAGAACTTCAGACCAATCTCCCTTCGATCATTGATGCAAAAATTCTTAGTAAAATACTTGTAAACTGAATCCAAACCACAACAAAAACATCACCCACCATAATCAAGTAGGGTTTTTCCCAAAGGGGCAGGAAGATTCATCAATGTCATTCACTATATAAACAAACCGAAAGGAAAAAAATACATGATCATTTCACCAAATGTTAAAAAAGTCTTTGACAATATCTAATACCTCTTCATAAAAGTCTTGGAAAGATCAGGGATACAAGGGATATAATGAAACACAATTAATTCAGTATACAGCAACCTGATATCCAACATCAAACTAAAGGGAGAGAAACTTAGAGCAATTCCATTAAAGTCAGGGACAGGACAAGGATGCCCATTCTCTTGATATTTATTCAATAGCACAACATCAATACTTGATGTTTTAGCTAGAGCAATAAGACAACTAAAGAAGATCGAGGGGATGCAAATTGGACAGGAAGAAGTCAAAGTATCACTATTCTCAGATGATACAATAGTATAAATAAGTGACCCCCAAAATTCTACTACAGAGTTCTTATAGCTGATAAACACCTTCATCAAAGCAGCTGGATACAAAATTATCTAAAAAAATTAATAAAAGTAAATAATAGCCCCTCCCTTACACAAATGGTAAATGAGCTGAGAAAAATTAGATAAACAATAGGTATAAATAATATAAAATATCTTGGTGTAACTCTAGGAAGAGAAAGGCCTGTATGATAAGAACTTTAAATCTTTGAAGAAATAAGTTGAGGAAGATATCAGAAGAGGGATGCTCATGGATCAGTCGGATTAGCATAGTAAAAATGACCATCTTACCAAAAACAATTTTCAGATTCAATGCAATTCCCATCAAAATCCCAGTACAATTCTTTACAGACCTTGAAAGAAGAATTCTCAACTTCATATGGGAAACAAAACAAAACAAAACCAGGATAGCTGAAATGATCCTAAACAATAAGAGAACTTCAGGTGGTACAACCATCCCTAATGTCACGCTGTACTACAGAGCAATAGTAATAAAAAGTACATGGTACTGGCATAAAACAAACAACAACAAAAACAAGAACAGGCTGATCAATGGAATCAAACTGAAGAATCAAACAACCAGAAGTACATCTACAGATCTATGGACACTTGAGTTTTGACAAAGAAGCCAAAACTATACAGTGGAAAACAGAAAGCATCTTCAACAATAGTACTGGTCTAACTGGATGTCTGCATGAAGAAAAATATAAATCAATCCATATCTATCACCCAGCAAAGCTGAAGTCCAAGTCTATCAAAGACCTCAACATAAAACCAGATACACTAAATCTGATAGGAGAGAAAGTAGGGACTGGCCTTGAATCCATTGGTACAGGAGACAACCTCCTGAACAGAATACCAACAGCTCAGGCACTACAATCAAAAATTAACAAATTGGAGCTCATGAAATTGAAAAGCTTCTGTAAGGCAAAGAACACCATCATATGGACAAAACAGCACTCTGCAAAATGAGAAAAGATTTTCACCAACACCATATCTGAAAGAAGGCTCACATCAAAATATATAAAGAACTCAAGAAATTAGACAACAACAAACAAAATAACCCAGTCAAAAACTGGGGTACAAAGCTAAACAGAGAATTCTCAACAGAAGTATCTCTAATGGCCGAGAAGCACTTAAAGAAATGTTCTATATCCTTAGTCATCAGGGATATACAAATCAAAACAACTCTGAGATTCCATCTTACACCTGTCCAAATGGCTAAGATCAAAAATTCAAGGGACAATTCATGCTGACAAAGATGTAGAGCAAAAAGAACAGTCCTCCATTTCTGGTGGGAATGTAAACTTGTACAATTACTCTGGAAATCAATTTGGGAGTTTCTCAGAAAACTGAAAATAGACCTACCTCAAGACCCAGGAATACTACTCCTGGACATATACCAAAAAATGTTCCACCATACCACAAGGACACTTGCTCAAAAATGTTCATAGCAGCTTTATTCATAATGGCCAAATTGGAAACAGCCTAGATGTACTTCAACCAAATGGATAAAGAAAATGTGGTACATTCACACAACCAAGTATTAGCCATTAAAAACAATGACTTCATAAAATTTTCAGACAAATGGTTAGAACTAGAAAAGATTATCCTAAGTAAGGTAACCTAGATCCAGAAAGACAAATATGGTATACACTCACTTACTAGTGGATTTTAGCAATAAAATACAAGATAACCATGCAACACACCACCGACCCAAAGAAGTTAAGCAAAAGAAGGATACAAGGTGGGATTTTTGAATCTCAGAGAAGGGAAAATAGATTATGCATAAGGGATACATGGAAGGAGGGGACCAGGTTGGAAGGGGATGGTGATGGAAACTGGAAGGATAAGGTCAGGGGAGGGCAGAAGGAGAGAGTAATGGGAAAAACAACTAGATTCAAGGAGAGCAGGCATCTCTGGGAGAAGCTAGAAACCTAGGGCAATGGAAATTCCTAGGAATCTATGATGATGATCTTAGCTAAGATTCCTAACATTCACGGATATGGAGCCTGTACCTGCCATCTCCTGTAATGAGGCATCCAATAGAGGGATTAGAACCCCAACTCAGCCACAAGATCTTCAACCCACAAATTGTCCTGCTTACAAGATGTACAGGGGTAAAAGTTGTGGCAGAATTTGAGGGAAGGACCAACCAATGCCTGGCTCAGCTTGAGACCCAGGTGTGAAAGAGAACCAGCCCCTGACACTATTGATGATATTCTGTTATACTTGCATATAGGAGCCTACCACAAGTGTCATCAGAGAGGTTTCACCTAGTAATTGATGGAACTAATGTAGAAACCCACAACCAAACATAACGTGGACCTTGAAAGAATCTTGTGGAAGAGGAGCCAGAGAGGTCAAGGACACCACAAAAAAACCTAGAGGAACAATTACCTGAGCTATAGGGTCTCATATAGACTGAACTACCAACCAGAGAACACTCATGGAACGGATCTAGGCCTTCTGCATATACGTAACACTTGTGTAGCTGAGTCTTCATGATGTTCAATTCCTAGGACAGGTATAGTGGCTATCTGTGATTACATTACTTGCCTTTAGATCCTTTCCCCCTAACTTGGCTGCCTTGTCTAGCCTCAAAAGAAGAAGATACACCTAGTCCTACTACAGCTTGACAGGAAAAGTGAGTTGATATCCATGGGGAGCCTCCCCTTTTCTGAGCAGGAGAGAAAGGTTGGATGCGGGTGTGGGTAAAGGAGGTGAGAGGGAAGGACTATGGAGACAGATAGGAGATGAAGTTGCAATCGGGATATAAATAAATTAATAACTTGGTTGATAAAAAGAAAAAATTACTGCAATACTTAGTCATCAGAAATGTATACATGTGTGCACATACTCATTATGATTTTAATATCTGGTGAGCTTGCTAATATTCTTAAATGTTCAGCTTTTAAATAAAGGTTATCTACGGAATGATACAACTTTTATTTCTCCTAAACAATGCCTGCCCTAAAGTAAACTCTTTAAAAGCAATTTTTATTTTAATGTAGACTTCTTAGGGGAAATAGAATGATTAATAGAAGTTTACTTGCAATGCTTCCTATAAACACCACTGCAAACCACTGCACTTAGAATAATGATGTGTTTTGTTCTATCTCAGGAACCACAAGATCACTCCCTCATACATGAAGAACTCCTTCTTGCCTTTAATAGACAGAAACAAAATAGAGTTTTAAGCAAGTTTGACAAACAGACAGTAGATCTTATTTCTTTAAGTAACCATTACAACACACAAGGTCATTGCTTTTAGCTCAGTATGGCTGGGCATCCTATGAGATGCTGTAACCAGAGAGTAATTATCCTGTGGATTTAAATAGCATGACTAGGCATTAAAGTAATTCAAACCCTTGTCACCTGCATTTTCCTCAACATTTTGGCTAATTGAAAGGGGATTAAGTAGAAGTAAAGAAAGATAAAACTGTGACTCTGAATTTCATAAGGAGCCAAGATGGGCTAGAAAACATAAAGACTCTGTCTCTTGTCTTGGATAAGTATAAACATAACATAAACATTTACCCTGTATCAAGAGCAACATTCTGCCTCCAGGAGAAACACACATAAATATGGGTGTGGACAACAATATATTTCAGGAAAGCCTTGTTCCAGCCTGTCTGTTCACTTGCTGAGTATTATAAAGATGTGGTTGATAGCTTTTGTGTAAATAATGTGTTGCAATGCTCAGGAAAAATAAAACGATGTTCTTCCTGATTTATTAAAAAAAAAAAAAAACCCTCCCTTCCCCAAATTACAGCCTTTCTTGGTTCTGTGTGCTGATTTTCAGTCTTCTAAGTGTGGTTGTAAAGGAAAATCCAGAATGGGCATTGGCAACGTGGGGCTAGGTAGAAAAGCTTGGGAAAGAAGAAGATGAGACATTAGTGAAAGATGAAGCAAACTGGTAACAGTCTACCAACTCCATCCTTTATTCTATCATAATTCATGGGGCATATACTGTATGACAAACATGTTATAATCAACACCTAGAGGACAGATATGAAAATGATGTAATTTGTGCTACTACAATTCTGATGATAAAAATTTCTAATATTGGAAATTAAAGTGGAAACTTAAAGGTTCTTTGGAAAGTTAGTTGTATTGAATGATTTTTTTCCCTAGGGCAAGCACATGAAGGAATGTTTCCCTGAAACAGAGACAGGTGAAAGGATGTTCTGCTAAAGCAAGCACATGGCAGGATGAGTGATGAAGTATTCTTTGCTAATCACATGCATGTATTGATCCACTGTACATTGTGTAGTTGAGCTCCACGTGTTATGACTCCATAGAGAGAAATGTACCAAAAATCTTCTAGTGGTATGCTGTGGTTTCTTGCTGCTTGCTTAGACTGGGGCCAATTTGCAGAGTGATGTCAGCTTATACAGACTCACATGAAGTTTTACTAAGTCAGACTCAAGTGCTGAGGCAAGACACATGGTAAGCCAAGACCCATGGAGGACAAGTGATGTTTGGAGAGAGTATAAAAAGAACTCACTGGACTGTGAGAGGGAGCTTGCTTGTAAAACTAGATGTGGAATGCTTGTTGGTCTCAAATCTACATTGATATCTGCTATGCTGAGAGAGGCATAGCAGAGAGCTTCTCCTAGAGTCCCTGTTGGCCCTAGTTCCTCCTGCTCACTTTCGCTGATTCGACTGAGGCCTGACTGTTCCTGCTAGGTCATACCACAATTTTTGACTCATGTTACCAACAGGAAGGTATGTTCTTTCCACATCATTCAGTAAAAGTATGAACTCTGTCTACTTGTTCTCTACCAAATTTTTATATAGTATAGAGCTAAAATTAATAGTTGTTCATTCTTTGACAAATATTGCATCTATACTGTATTTATTTCATTTCATATTACAGGATAAAGTTCTTTTCATTCTGATGAAATAATACTTCATTCTTCATAACTAGATTGACCCAGGTTTTTATATATATATTGATTTGCCTGAGGGACTACCCTTCTGCCATCAGCATCCAAGCTGAATCAATCAAGGTCCCCCACAAGCTTCCTAGCTGAATGCTATGGTAATGATACATGGTGTTAGTGAAATTCTAATATAAGGAAACTTGGGACTCTACCAGGAAGGCCAAGTACCTAGAAAAGAAACAGCTTTGTTTCCAAAAAAAAAAAAATACTATCCATAGAGACTAAGTGTGCTGATCTCCTCAGATCACACATGTAGCCTAGAATATTTATCAAGGGGACCCAATTCACTTCACAAATGTTCTGGCATTGACAATGAGTTGTATGTTTCAGCTCTCTGCATTATAGGCAATGGGGCTTATGGAACATGTTTCCATAACTATTTCCTAAAATCCCTCTTGTTCACTTCTACAATTGGCATTTAGGGAAGCAAATTTCGCTGCTTTTTATATAATCTTTGAGAAGCTCTTAGCCACACTTGGCCCTGCAGAACCAAAAATGATTTCAAGGTGAGGATCTGTGGTAGTTTGAATATGCTTAGCCCAGAGAATAGCACTATTTGGAGGTGTGGCCTTGTTGGATGAGGTGTCTCACTGTGGGTGTGGACTTTAAGACCCTCCTTCTAACCATGTGGAAGCCAATATTCTCCTAGCTGCCTTCAGAATAAGAGGTAGAACTCTCAGCTCCTCCAGCCACATGTATGCCTGGACACTGTTGTGCTCCCACCTTGATGATAATGGGCTGAATCTCTGAACCTGCAAGCTAACCTCAATCAAATGTTGCCCTTAGATTTACCTTGGTCATGGTATCTGTTCACAGCAATGGAAACCCTAAGACAGAAGTAATCATTTAATTCCCAGAAGCTAAACATGGAGGCACCATATACATATTTATTGAATGGAAATAAGCATTATGAGTATATGTTACAGCCAATAGTTTCATCTCTTTGGTGTGTTTATTATGTTATTCTTTGACTAATGAAGACATGAGCATGGAAACATTGATCTCAAAGGCTAGGCTTTATCTAGCCTCTGGCCACATTCTATTTAGGGAATTTGGGTTGTCTCTGTCCTTTTATACCTTCACATTGTCAGCTTGGCCTTAGCAATAACAAGTGATGTTTGCCTCCTGGCATGAAAGCTCCTTAAATATTAATAAGTAATAGATTCCTTTGCAGTGGTCTAGGTATATAAGACTGAGCAGGTATCTGGTCTTATTCCACTTGACTCTTATCCATCGATGTTAAAAAAACAAAAGCATTTGAATCTTGGTCTATAGCTTAGAAATTAAGGTCAATACTATGGTTCTTTGTTTTATTCACTTTCCTTTGTCTGCTAAAAACCTCACCACAATTTAACATTCTTTGTTATCCCTGACAAATACAAATTATCTATAGAATAGGAGAAAAATGTTTAAGCAGAAATTTTCCTTATTTTGAAAATCTTCCCATGTTTAGTCTCTAGTGGGGCTCTGTGTTCACAGGCCTTGTTCAAATTATTAACTGCTGCATATGAAATTATATTTAATTTAATTAACTAAAACTCTTATTGATAACCTACTGTGTGTACACCTTCTGCATAATAGAAAGGAAAAATTCAAATGACCTGGCACTTCTCTGTAAGAGAGAGAACCATACGAGATTTGGTCTCTGTGCATGGGCTAACAGATGCCAGGAACATAACTTATTTTTAGAATAATTTTAGGCTCACGAAAGAAAACAGTTGAGTGCATTTTCATAAAGTCCTCTGGTTTCCATGGCAAATGGGGCCATTATTTCTTCTGAAACGGAAGGCTTTTACTTACACTTCCCAATTGCTTTTCATATTGTGCCAAAAACTCAAGTTGGTCCAGAAACAAGTACACCAGTGGCTTATTGTTAAAAGCAGCTCTTAAGTGAAAATGTGCAGTGGGTCAAAGTGACCTTCCATTTGAGCCCAAGGGCAGCACGTCAGTCAAATGGCAGGCATGCATCTTGGTTCTACCAAGAGGGAAAAAGAGGTTTTTTAATGAGCCTGAGCACTTCATCATGATGAAGTACAAACCAAGAAATTTAGATGCTTGTCTTAGTCAGGGTTTGTATTCCTGCACAAAACACCATGACCAAGAAGCAAGTTAGGAAGGAAAGAGTTTAGTCTGCTTACACTTCCACACTGCTGTTCATCACCAAAGGAAGTCAGGACTGGAACTCAAGCAGGACAGGAACCTGGAGGCAGGAGCTGATGCAGAGGCCATGGAGGGTGCTGCTTACTGTCTTGCTGCCCTTGACTTGCTCAGCTTGCTTTCTTAAACCAGCCCAGGGATAGCACCACCCACAATGGGCTGGGCCCTACCCCCTTGATCACTAATTGAGAAAATGCCTTATAGCTGGGTCTCATGGAGACATTTCCTCGAGGGAGGCTCCTTTCTCTGTGATAACTCATGTTAGTTTCAAGGTGACACACAAAACTGGCCAGTACAGTGCTCTTCAAGAAAATGTCGTTGTTTCTTAACTTATGAGATGGAGACTGTCTCAACAAAAACCCCTTTCTGCAAATTCATCCAATGCCTACTCATTGCTCACGTCAAGGCATCACAAGTGAAAAGCCACATGGCTGGATGAACTTGGTTTAATTTCGTGATGAGAAATGAGGTATCTTCCTAAGAAAATCACAGAATTTGAAATACTGAATGTTAAGAAGGCTTTGGAAGTACAACTAATTAGACTAATAAATATCAAGGTGCTTCTTATACTGTTTACAGTTTCTTTGTTTATAAAAAGTTATACAATTTCAAGGAGGGATAAGTTACAAATAAAAACCCCCTAGATAGATACTGGAATGAAATATTTTTCTCTGCTCTGCATAAGGTTTTGTCTCTTTATAACTGCTACAAGTAATAATTCTGACTTTACATTTTTACACAAATCACTTTTTTTTTAACCTAATAGTGCTTGTTAGATATCTATTTAGCAATCTATTTTATGGTACATATTGACTGTAGTCTCACCCTGTAACAATATAAGACAACCAATAAACTAATAATTTGCATATAACTAATATATAAGTGCTCATGGAAAACCCTTTAAATATTAAATCCTTCAAAATGTACACAAGCTTATCTCAGGAAACACTGGGGGACTCTTCTGTCTGTGGTGTCTTGACCAGGAAGTCATAGGCTTCAGCATCCAAATGAGGACTTGTCATTCAGCTGCTTTCTTTCCTTATTCTATGACTTTGACTTTGAGGTCAACTTGCTGACTCCCTTTCACAAGACAATCTCTAAGCAATTATAAATCATTCTATTTTCATTCCTTCATAATCTCAAGTCAAGGCTGGAGAGATGTCTCGGTGGTTAAAACACGTGCAAGAAAAGTGTGAAACCCAGAATTCAGATCCTCAGAACCCACATATAAGCTGAGATGTCCATAGACCACCTATAACCCCATTACTTAAGAAGCAGAGATGAACCCTGGGTTAAGGTGACTACTTGGTTGATTATATAAATTTTTTTTAGTAAGTCCAATGTATACTGAAATAGCCAGTGCTGTGTGCTACACAATGAACATACATCATAGTAAAAGTATGTCTCGTAAGTATAATTCTATGTATATATGTGGTCTTTTGCTATGCCTTGTATGAGGCACGTCAATGCACAATTGTTGATAATTTTATACAATCAAAAAAAATTTAGAGATCCAAATTCGTGGGCATACAGAAATAGTTTCCTATTCCTAATAATTTGCTTCTTCTGACCTTTAAGCCTTTCAAATCCAGAATAATGGTTTTTTAATAACATTGGGTAAACATATGTACTTTTAGCCAGTTTCAAGGTTTGAATGGTTTTATTTTAGTATTAGTGCTTTGTTCTGTTTGCAATTTGTTTTATGTGTTTATCCTATATTTGCTTTAAAGCACCTACCTCTTTCTACTCCAGACAGGAACAAATAAGATTGGTGGGAGGTGGGATGGGATAGGAGTAGTTGAATTCTCTCCCACCTCCAACTGTTCAGTATTTAGTCATGGAGTTGGGTAAAGGGAGAGAAAGCCAAACAAATTTATATTTTGATGCTCTAGCTTTCATCTATTGTTTCTGCTTCTTTAACATTCACTGCCTGTGATGTCTGTCACAGTGTGGTATCTGTCCTAGAGTTCAGATGTGCTTTCTGCAGAAAGTCCTCCAGAACATCTGACAGGTGCATTTTATAGAAACAGGATACCAAGTTCTTGTGTTACTAGGTTCACTTCACCCACACTTAGTCTTCACCATAAATGAGCCAGTCTGGAGCTTGCTACTATATTTGGAAGGTTTGTACTCACTCTAGCATCTCCTGTCTCCCCCATGGTATTTAACATTCCACTCAAAAATGAGAAATACAAGAATCTTGAGGTTCCAACTGCTCCTGGTCGTCCTCTCTCTTGACTTTGTTGCTCTTTCTGTGACCTGGGTAACAGCATCAGCATACTTGGGAGTACCTGACTGACTCAGAAGAGAATCATATTCCTATTCTTGCTTGCCACATGGAAAAGACAGTTTATCTCCTGCAGATATATCTTGTGACTCCAGGGCCTTCTTTCTCCCATTTCAGGAAAGGGAATAAGAAGAAGGTATCTATGTGATAGAAAAAAATCTATGTGAACATATAACAATGATGCCTATCTTTTTCTCTTGTACCTATGCTGCTGGGGAGACCACACTTGCTACCAATGTGTTACTGACAGAGTCATAGTGAGTGCAGCACTGAGTTTCAGAGTTTCACTTTACCCAAATTAGTTCCTCCTTAATCTCAGAACAAAATGTGTGTGTGTGTGTGTGTTTGTGTGTGTGTGTATGTGTGTGTGTGAGTGTGTGTGTGAGTGTGTGTGTGTGTGTGTGTGTATGTGTATGTGTTGCAACACGTATGTCAAAGAAAGTTTTCTTTTAAAATGCTTTTAAAATGACATTGTTCCTGGTTGGTGTAGGATGATGATGATGTAGGAGATGAAGGGACATCCTGGTGTCCACATACCTGTTTCAAACTAATAAAATACTCTAAATACTTTAGACTACGGGTTTACATAGAAGGAACTTATGTCTGAAATTCTGAAGGTTGGAATGTCCAAGATAAGGGATTATTGATTCAGTTCTACATTAATGAAAATTAACTAATGTGAATTAATTGAAGGTGGGTTCATGGTGATCTTCTTCCTGTACTCTCCTATAGTGGAAAAACAGAGTGTTTCCTTCTTACTAAGATATCAATCTTTCGACATGCCTCCTGCCCCATGACAGATTTAAATCCTAACAACAAAGAGCCCCATCACCAACATATCAGGAATTTCAGCTTTAACATATGAATGAACAGGTGTGACTACTAAAAATAATATAGCACCATCATACTCATTTCATCTCTGTGTGACTCTCATTTCTCTTCCCTGCTGTTCATCAATGTCTCCACGAAAACCTCAACAAAATCGTCATCGAAAACAAGACAAAAACACTGCTATGATTAAGTTTGGATCATTCCTCCACTGCAATACTGATGTAGTTAACAACTTTTCCACTCCCTAATATATACATATATATGCTCGTTTTCAACAGCTAGCCAAGGCATTGCTTGGTTTAGGATGCTGAATACATAAGTGTTCTATTAAGGGCATGACATCAGTAGGCAAAGTGTCTGGATGCAAGAAATAAGGCAAGGAAGATAGAGTGATAAACCAGGGTCCCCAATAGAAGTTCTGGCAATAGTCACAGTACTTACCAGGAAAATGGACAGTCTACTTGGACAGTGCATGCCAAATTTCTTTCAGGATGCAAGTTGGAAGAACAAACAGTTCTACAATGTGTGGTGATGAGGGCAATTAAGAATGTCTTTGGAACATTAGTGAGCTCCATGCTTTGAACAAGATGACATATTTATTTGAGGTGTTGGTGAATAAGAGTAGAAACTGTAGGAAAGGTAAAAACTTCTATGTAACCATGTTCAACAGCAAAAAGCAAAGTAAAAGGACATTAAAAGGCTCAGCTTAGCCCTATGGAGAAAAGCATGAAAATGGAGATAAGGAGAAATGGACGAGGTTAGACTAGCCACAGAGCATATGATGAGCACAATGTTCTGCAAAGTGAAGATAAAACATATAATTTTTCCTCTTAGGGCTTTCTAAAGAATTCTGATGAGAAGCTTAGGATGCTAACATGTGAATAAGAGATAAAAATTAAAATGTGTGATACTTTATAAAGTATTAAATCATCCTACAATTCTCCTTTAATTTAGTAATTACTTTTGATGTTGGCAGTTTCTAAATCTGAGACATAAGACTGATGCTCAAAACCCTCATGTTCTTTCTAAAATATAGAATAAATAAGCTTAGGAAAATGATAAAAGATAGAATTGTGTATTTTATTGATAAAGCATTCACTTGGTATATAGAAGACTGAGTTCTGAGAGTTACATGCTCAACAGGGGACATTTGACAATCTTCAGTGATGATGCTTTTGTTTGGATAAAGGAGAGTTCAGAGCACTCATTTGAAAGCCAGGTTTTAATAAATCCTTGTTAATGTTTGTTGCTTCTCCTTCCTTATTCATAATTTCCAGTTCCTTCACTCAGAATAGCTCATTAACCTTGCCAAATTTAATGCACTGAGATGCAGGGAAAGCCTGGCAGAAGACACAGTGTATTTTGAGCACTTTAGAAATAAATAAATAAAAATCTAAAAGGTACCAATTGTATACACATCTTGGGAAATAAAGATTGGCAATATCATACTACACGGCCCAAGTACCACTGAGAAAATCAGATGGGGATGTGTAAAACCTCAAAGAACTTAACGATTCTGCTTTAATTTAACAGAAACATTAAAATCAGCTGAGTAATTTACATTAGCTTCAAGATGCTACTGAATGCAATGGCAAGTAAATTGCAAGCCTACGAACCTGTGCAGGCTGCCCTCTGCTTATCTCTTGCCTTCTAATTTGGTCGTACAGTGTTACATCACAATCAAAAATAATTCAATTAATACAGCTGCCATAGAAAAACATAAGCATGTCCCTGTCTCATTTAATAGTAACTTTCCACTCATTGATAACAAATCTGTTTTTGCCTTCAGCTTTTGTAAAAAAGGCTTCACCCTCAGTTCTTTTTACTTCTCTGTAAGCAGTGAGCAAAAGCCAAGCAAAATCCTAACAGTGAGAGGGAATTCCTCTAAGTCTTAACTGCCATGACAACTCTTATACAGATATCTGACTCACCAACAAATTATACTCCTGTTCCTCAGGTAGGGAGACACACAAGCACACATGTTTTGCTAGCATTCAGCACTCTAAAAAATTGATATTAAAATACCTGAGTTTTATTTGTCCAAACTATGCCAGAACTCTTTATAAAATTAGAAATAAAACTTCAAAGGATCCTCCTAACCATTTGAGTGACAAATGGCTAATTTGCCATTATGCTATGATCATCATGAATGGTCTCTTTGTCATAAGCAGGCAGCCATGTTATATTTCCCTGTGTCCAAAAGGAAACAAAAATTTATTTTTGAAAGAATAGAGAAAATGTGGAAGTTACCATTAAAATGAAAGGAAATATATTATAGCAACAAAACGAAACCATTTACAAGTAAATGAATGCATGTTTCTAAATTCTTGGTTGTTTTGATTGCTTTGTTGGCTTAAAAACCCATGCTGACCTAGAACTTACTTTACCCTAATTATTACTTGAACTTGTAAGTCTTCTGACACAGACTCTCAAGAGCTGAAATTATAGTTACTCGTCACAATGCTTGGCTGAAATATTAATTAATTAATTATTGTGTATTGAAACAATCTATATTCCATGACTGCATACCTCTATGACATTTATACCAAGTTTCTCTTAAGCTAAATTGTTCAAATAAATAAAAATATTTATGTTTACAAAAGTTAAAATGGATAAAGATCTATAACTCCTGCTCAGTTACTCTCTAGCTCTGGGTTCTCTTGCAAGTTATTTCATGAATTTCTCATATCTTGGTTTAGTTATCAATATGAATAAAATTAATAATGCCTATCATAGAAGGATTTGAAAACCTTTAATGAAAAGAATGTTTGAAAATGGTTAAACCAAGTTCCCAGCGCCTAATATGTTAAACATAATTACTATTTTAAGTAAATTAAAGTTTGAGTTTTAAAATGTTTATTTACATAGCACTAGTGGATTAGCTTTGTTGAAGTTCTCTATAGTGTTCAAGAAATAAGATGGTAATTAGAATACTCTAGAAGAAAAAAATTCTTGGTGTGTTCTATAATAAGAAAACAAATGAGGAAATAATCGATCTGAAAATCATAAAACTCTGTTGGGGGTACATGTCAGTGTCTTATGTGATATGCCTAAACTGGGATTAGCAAGCAGAGGTAGACTGAAACTGGAATTCATGAGAGAATCTAAACTGTTTCTAGGTAACACTGGGATAAAATCACGTGCTGACAGTTTGAGTCTGGAAGTTCACATGTCTAGATGCAAGGAGATAATGTGACTTGAATGTTTATGATAACATATGTATTTCAAAGGGGATTACATTTATTATTCCCCTCCTAGATTCATGGATGAAGCAACATTCTCTCAGCCCATTAGTCCCTAGACAGGGTTAATTGCATTTTTATGTTGTCAAACAGAAGTTTTTTTCACTACTTCAAAAAATTCAAAAGGTCTAGAAATTTGATTTGTTTAATATAATTCCAAATTACACAGAGTGTTCTTATTTTTCATCTTTTTATTAATTAAGCATGATTAAAGAATCTAAGTTATACTGAATTACATAGAGGAGATTACTTTCTTCATGTCCCTACACAACTTAAGATTTTTCACTGAAATATTGAGGTTTTAGGCTCTCTGTGCCAATCAGCAAACAATAACTCAGAATTGCTTTCTCTGGGCTCCTTGTGCTGTTTTCTTCTCAGTATTTTGCATGTGCACACACTAAGACACATACAAAACTAAACTCATACAGCTGTGTGACACTCTCTGGCCAATACTATAAAAGAATATCATAACACATTCCAAGTTTCTTCCTGGGGCTCTTTGATGGATCTAAAATTAGAGAAATCAAAATTCATTTCTGAGCAGCTTTCTCATAGTAACTGGAGTCAATGATCACAGCTGGCAACTAAAGGCAAGAAATACATTCAGAGACACCATGGGATGGAATAGTAGCAAACACTGCCCACGCAAGATGATCTAGGGATGGTCATCTGTATGCTAGTTGACTCTACAGTTCTATGGTCAAATTTTAAAGCATGCTGTGAGAAGCACTGAAAATATCTGGCTTATTTGGCTGTTTTATCTATTATCTTTTCCTACCTCACACCTCTGAGTCACAAGGATCCCAGACTCATTTTCCAGGAAAAAAAAATTCATGATTTTAGGGGAGATCATTTACATTTTGTTTTACTCCCTTGTACCCTGTCATCTTGAGAGCTAATTTCATTTGCTGGAATGGATTTCCTTTTGGATTATCTTGTTGATATAGCTCTGTGGAACAACCAAGAGCTTCTGTTGTCCTATGTATCTAAACAGCAGAGAATTCTGACAGACTTCTATATGGCTGACACCCATTTAGCAATATCCTTCAGAGAGTCAGGGTCTTTTGAAAGAAGTGGTAATGTATTTGTAAAGACATTGCAGCTTATAAAACTGTTTTTCCATGAGCGTACACATTACCTATTTACCTTGTAGATAAGTTTTAAACTTGTACATTTGCCAGAAAATGTTTCCAGATAGCTAACCTTGCACATAATGAGGTAGCTATGTTTTAGAGCCTGTAAAAATATACTGTAAAATTGAGGAATTTCAGAAATAAAAAAAATGGACATATAGCTGTACTCACCTTATCAAAGGGAATTATGGCTTCCATAGAAGAAATGAGATGCCACGGGTCCAGTGGGAGCTGAAACTCAATGGCTCCTGCTGCATAGCTGACTTGCCCCAGGAGAAGAACTTGTGTTCCAAAGAGAACTTGGAATCAGAGAATCTAAAGCTGTAAAGGTGATTTATTTAAGACCGTCTCTATAAAGCCTGTAAAGAACTGCATTTCAGGTCTCCAGTTCTCCATCTGTAAGGCACAGAGAGGAAAGCATGTTTGACCTACTTCAGTACTCTGTAAAAACTAAAGAACTTGATTAAAAACTACAGTAGAAAATCACTAACAATTATTTAAAATAAACATTTAGGGATCATTAATTCATGCTTGGAAATGTCCGATATTTGTTAGTTCAGCCATGTTTTGTGGAAACCTAGCCTATGCTGTTATGCACAGACCATTGGAAAAGTCTCTGTCAAGACCTCCTTAACCAGAAGATACTTGTCAATTTTGGGGGAAAAAATGAATACTGGAAGATTTCCTCGAAGGTGTAGGCAAACTTCTCATTTACAGTTTCCGTATTTATAAAAGAAACGGAAAAGAAGTGGAATTGGTTCTACCAAAGATGTGAGGTATATGAGAGGTATATGAAGCTAAAAGAGAAAAGATGAAGAGGTAGTCAATGTCCTTTGAGGTACTAAACTCAAGCTATCAATATCCTAAAGACTCTGGCTATATAATATGTATAAAAGCTAGGGCATGCTAAATATTCAAGAGGCAGAAAGCATTGGAATATATTAACTACAACTGAACAATCAATGCATCATGATATATCATCTCAGTTACCAAGGATGTCTTCTCTGACCCCAGAATATTTTCTAGAATTTAAGCCCCATGGCTAGTCAGCAAACTAATGCTAATCTCAACCGTCTTATGAGTAGTTTAGTAGATTCCTTCCATGAAAACAAGTGTGTGAATGAACCTGATCACCACGCTCAAACCTGAGAGATGGATGGAGGGAGAAAAAGAAAGAAAGGGACAGGAGACTAGAGAGAGTCATTCTATGATTCACACATTGAGCTCTTTCCATACTCTTGGCACCTAATTCTCTCCTAACCATCAATTTATGGTATGTTGACTTCTTTGCTTTCAGCTATATGCATTGAACTGATTAATAAGTATGGTCTATGAAAATTCAAAGTTTATATATGAAGTTTTGTTCATTTTGCTTTGGACTCATTCTACTGGGTTTATGCCTAAAGCCCACCAAGGCATTCACTCTCATATGACATGATTTTTCAGACTTGAGTGAATGATTTGAGAATGATCCAACTATCTGGCTCTGTCACATTCCAGGAGAATATCCATGCTCTTGTGCAAATGTCAAGGTAGCATCTCCATACATTCTTTCTTAAGTAGCAGGAGCTCAACCATACCATACAGAAAAGGGGGTTGCTAGTTTGGTGTGGGTTTTTGTTAGTTTGTCTTATTGGTTTGATTTGGAGGAGGCTTTTGTTTTGTTTTGTTTTGGTTTGGTTTTACTTATACTAACACCTGACTTTAGTTATGCTCTATTCTAACCACTTATCTCTATTATTTCCTTTAGTTCTCATGAGGAACCAATGATGTTTCCATTATAATGCTCCTTTACATATGGTAGTGCTGAGACACATGAGAATTAGTTGTGGCTCAAGGTTACACAGCTAACAAATGGCCAGCTTGAAACCTATCTAAGCCATCTGGTCCTGGACTTCAGCTTGCCTGCCTGTTGTCTGTGGATTATACTGCCTCTTAACACAAGTGACCTCCCTGAACCTGTCAGTGCAGTTAATCCTTTCATATCCTTGCTCCTCCACCTATGTTAAGGGGAAAAACATGGCAATTATTATGAAGGAGACGGGGCAGAAAGGTGAAGGGCCTGTATGCACCTGGGGCTGCAGTGATACTCTCTCTTGAGAAATGATGCAAGATTCTGAGTTTATACTGAGTGCATACATGAAGGAAAGACAGGACAGATGCAGTGGACACATTGGTAGGCCCTATACTCCTCCCCCTGACTCTAGAAGTGAAAGAGCAGGAAAATGAAAAAGGATCAACACTACAGTTAATGACTTTAGGACCTACACAGGCAGAAGCTTCAAAAGCGTTCCTACATCTTAGTTGCTTAGATCTTTCCCCCATCTTTCTATTTCTGCTTCACCAGGCTCCCCTCCAGCATCCCACCAGTGGCTACATTAATCCACAACCATGTCTGTGAAGAGCCAGACACCAGACTTCAGTGAAGAAGAAATGAAGACCTGAAGACTGTAACAGCCCTGAATTGCAAACCCTAAAAGTTAATTGTAAGCTGTGGTTTGCTAGGAGTAAGACACAGTTTCCCATCTATCTCATCCCAATGAACCTTCCATGACAAAAAAAAATGCAGAGTTAGTTGTACTGTCACAGTTATATTTCAGCTCATTCTCTGAGGCCCAACTTGCACTGAGTCACTTATGTGTCAACACTTCTTCCTCAGGGATGGGCCTGATGGTACAACAGCTGGTGACTCCTCATAGGGAAGGAGTGAGCAAGAAAGCACAAGAGTCTGGGTGTGGCTAGAAGCTGAGGTACAACTTTGCTCTGAGAGTGGTCAGGAACTATGAGTCTTATTTGCCCTACCTCCTCTCTCCCACAAAGCTCTTAATTCTCATTTGACTGGATAATCATAACCAGCAGGCAATGGCCAAATGTCGTATTGGTCCTATGTGACCCATGTTTTCAGATAAACTACACCCATCAGTTCCCTGAGCCAGCACTGGTCTATAGAGCAAATTTCCTGATGTGCCTTCTACCAACTTTGTTCATCTTATTGCAAGAGTCGAAAGAAACATGGCAAAAGATTTGTTCCTGTCTTCTAAAAGCATGAGTTCAGCCTTAGTGGGGCTGACCAGGCTAATAATAAGGCAAAATTGTTAAAATAGGGCAAAATGTCCATGTCTATTATTCTAACTTATCATCAGCTAACTGATCTCAGGTATTTTGGTACATTATAAATCAAGGAAACTATAAAAGGGGTAAGTGTTTTCTAATACTAACATTGTATAAGTCAAATAGCTTGTCAATTTCTTTTTAATTTTGAGTTAATTTTTTAAAAGTGTGTGTGTTGGGGAGTAAACATTCATAAATAGAGGTCATAGGACAACTTTCAGGACTTCAATCTCTCCTTTTACCATGTTGGGTTTGGACATAGAAGTAAGATTGTCAGATTTGGTGCTACATGCTTTGCAGACTGAACCATCATGCAGATCCAGTGAATCAGTTTCTTTAACAAGTCCTTTAAGTGAAACTGGTTAGTCAAGGCTTATATCAATAGGCCCTAAAGTATAGGCAAAGAAATTCAAGGGCTTTGAACTTATGGCAAGGAGTCTAAGGATGTTTATTATTAAAAATCATAGGTGTTGGCTGATTGGTCGGGGAGTAGGGATACTAGTTGCTCTTGCAAAGGACCAAAGTTTAACTTTTAGCATTCACATGGCAGCTCTCAACTGTTTATACCTCTAGTTCCACGGGATCTACTACCTTCTTTCAGCCTCTGGGTCCACTATAGACATAGTAGACAAACATACATTCAAGCAAACACTCATATGCATAAATTTGTATTAAATTTTAAAACATAGAAGCCTTTCGTAAATCTTAATTTTTCAAGTTTAAGGTTGTCAAAACACGAATCTGCTATGAACTCCATACAAGTCCATATAACTGATACAGAAATCATAAAAAGGTGTACTAAGTCAACTAACTAATTTCTTTCCTAAAGTGTACTTCCTAATCTCTGTTCAATGGAAAATTCAGGAACAAAAAGGACTCTAAAACTGCCTTCACATTCTAGGAGCCTGGGAACCACAAACGGAACTGGACTATCTTTTTCTGACATCTTATTCCATCGAGTCATGACAGTGAACTTTTGACATAAATTGTCAAGATTTCTTCAAAGGCATGAGCAATCTGTATGTGACTCAGACTGGCATTTCTTACTTCTTCCATGACTTTTAGCTTTATCAGCTCAGATCAGTATTGTAAACCATTCTCTAAGGAGCCATAATGGAGGCCTAGGGTAAAGGTCACTTCCTGTGTGGTGCTCCATGACTCCATGTAAAGTGGTTGTCTCTGTCCCCCACCCTGCACCAAGCCTCATAATCCCTCTATTATAGCACTTAACATATGGCACTTCTCCATCTGCTCTCTTATCTCAGAAACAAGGGGAGAGGCTTGCTCCTGACCCTGGGGAGTGGCTTGCTGAGGATACAGAAAGGACATCACGTAAAACTTATAGGGATTGTGAGTAATAATGGATATCCTGCCCACCCACTCAATAAATAATAGGGAATTTTAAGAAGAAATAATCTTCCAAACTCTGCACATGGCGTCTGCATTGTGCCACAACATTGTGATTTAAGATGCCAGAGAATTCAGAGGGAAACAACACAGAACATGGGAACAGTGAACTAGGAAAAGGCAGGAAATCAGGGTGCCTGTTGGCCAAGCAAAGTAACAAGGAAAAACATGTGATTTTTAAATATGAAATGAATGTATTGAAAACAGCACAAGCAGGTTAGATGGGGTGGTAATAATAAGAGCTTACTCATGTACTTATAAAATGTATATGTTGCTGCTAATGCAGATAAATAGTTTAAGAAATTAATTCTCTCTCACACTCACACTCATAAAATTTTGTTAACTTGGCTATAATCTATAAGCCCAAAGAAATCTAATAACAAAAAGGTCCCAAAGGAGGATGCTTGAATGTTACTCAGAGGGAAAATAAATAGATAACAGAGGTGGATGGAGTTGGGGAGACTGGATGGGAGAGGGGATATGGAGGGGAATGGGATGGGGTGGGAGAATCAGGTATAGGGAGAGCATGGAAGAGAAAATGGAAATCAGCAGGGGCAGGGTTGGGGGCATCTCTAGGAAATGGTAGAGACCTGGGACATAGGGGAGGCCCCAAGAAGTCTATGTCTCTTTATCCCTACGTAGACTTGCAAGACACATTACACAATAAGACAGTAAAGGCTGTAGTAGCCATAGTGCCTCTAGGGCAGAGATCACCTCTGCTGTGGGTAACTCCCCCTTCCTGACTGTGTTTCAGTAACAGAGGTAGATAAGGACACCAACCCACCCACAAATCCTTGTTCCCAAAATATGTCCTGCCTACAAGTTGTGTAGGGACAAAGATGAGGCAGAAATGGAGAGAATGGACAACCAATGACTGCCACAGACTGAGACCCATCCCATGAACAAGAACTAATCCCTGACACTGTTAATGATATTCTGTTATGACTGAAGACAAGAGTCTAGCATAACAGTCTTCTTAGAACTCCACTCAGCAGCTGATGAAAACAGATGTAGAGATCCTAAGATGGAGCTCATGGTGTCTTGTGGGAGATTTGGGGGAAGGATTGAGGGACCTGAAGGCAGTAGGGACTCTACAGAACCAACAGTGTCAACTAACCTGGGTCTAAACCACCAACCAAAGAACATGCATGGGCTAGACCTAGGCACGGTTCATATACATTTATAGCAGATATGCAGTTTGGTCTTTATGCAGGGCTCCCAACAACAGGAATAGGGACTATGGTTCCTATTCCCCTAACTGGGTCAGGTTGTCTAGTCTGACCAGGAGAGGATGTGCCTAGTTCTGCAGTGACTTGATCTTCCAGGGTTGGGTAATACCCTGAGGGGCCCTTCCCTTTCTGAGAGGAGGAGAGTTGGGGAGAAGCTGTGTAAGGGAAATGGAGACAGTGATTGAGATGTAAAGTGAATAAATTAATTAATTTTTAAAAGTTCTTGTTTTTGATGTTATGTGTATTTGTGCTCTATCCCATGACATTAATCTCATATTGACATTGTAGCCACCCCATTTAAGAGATACTGTAAGGATGATCTGTTGCTAACTGAGCTCCTTCCTTTCTACACCTCCATCTCACTGAACCCATTGTTCACTGGCAGAGCCTGGACTGAGAACTAGTATATTCCTATTAACCATACATTTGGTCCCCTAAGTTTGGACGTTATAAACATATCCAGGTATATGATGACTGGAGAAAAGACACTATGGAAACCTGGAGTAGTGGTTGTTGTTGACTTGTCTTAGCTGCAATCCTCTACCTCTCTTCAGTGGTTGTTAATATTGCTGTAGCACCTGTCCTCTGTAGCTTGAGTAATATGGGCAGCAAAGAAGGCCATGTTGTTTCCTTATCCCTATGTAGACATGCAAGACTCATTATACAACCAGACAGTGAAGGCTGTAGCACCTATAGTGCTTCTGGGACAGAGACTACCTCTGCTATGGGTAACTCCCTCTTCCTGACTGTGCTTCAGTAACAGAGTTGTACAATGTATGGTAACTACTTACCTTAGTTCATAAATCATTTCTCTTTGGTATTTCTCTCACTTAGAATGTAACTTGCATTTACTACTGCAGAGAGAGTTTGTGTTCAGACTACAACTATAACCAGTTTTCTTAGTGACTTGGTAAAACTTTTTACATTATCCCAATATGTTGTGCATCTACAACTTTCTGAAGCAACTCACCTTCAGTGTCTTCACCTTTAACTTCCTATGTCTACACACACACACACACACACATGCACACACACAGCACATATTCCACTCAAATCAGATAGAAAAGTACATATTTTATTGCATGATTCATGAGGCATGGGGGATAACTTTGTTGTTACAGGGCTGTAGAGATTACAGCAGTGCTTATGTAATTTCATCATGTTCTTGGCATTGTAAAATAGGTGTAATCTCATTTTCTACGTCTGGAGGCTTTTGCAGGATAATGACTATCACATAGTTAAGAGAATTGATATGACAGGTGCAGTTGAGTGATAGGGTTTTGGAAGGGGATTTTGTGCATATGATGTGTTTCCGTGGCTGTGGTGTCCATTGAGCCTCTGTGATTCCATTTGAGCTCTGACATGTTGAGGAGGACCTCCCATTGCTCCTCTTAAGACTCGTTTAGCCCTTTCTAGAAATCTCCTCCATAGAGACATCTGTTCTCCCAACATCATTGTCTCAATGGTAAACTTCTTTGTTTCCTATTTTCTGCAGACCCCTCATGTTATAAACATTCTGGAGAACAGTTTTTCTCTTTGCCCTTTTCATTTAAAGGAACTCTAGACATTTTTATTTGGATAATAATGTCAAATTTAAAAAATAAAAATATCCCAAAGGCATTTCCCCAGTTCTCTTGAGGAGCAAGTGTTAGTCAACTTCCTTGTAGCTCAGCCCCTGAACTCACAAATGGATGTCATTTTCCTAGGTGACAATCCTGGGATTGAATGTTTTGAATAGGAAATCTCTGGATGGACATTGTTTGATTGTCTCTCTTTACTCATTGGCCCTCTTTTATTTTCTGTGAATGCATCTTTTCTGAACAATCCCTGGATTACCTAGTGTATTGTTTCCTTGTCAGCCTGTGAGTCTACCTAGAGTCGATGCATAGGGTGAGATGCTAGTGTTTAATTTAAATCTACCTTTATACTATAAAGTTGACAAAAATCATTTACATGCAAATATTTTCTATGGAACACTAAATTCCAATATATTTCTCAATAACAACTCTATGCTGTTTTAAACTCTAAGAGCAAAGGGAATTAACACAAAGACCCTGGAGGCAGAGAAGATGCTGAGTCTATAATGGGGGATAATCTTGTCTACATTTTTATATTGGTTTGGTAGGAAAATCCCTTTTAGATAATTCTTTTGGCAGAACAATGACACAATAATTTGTACCAAACACTCTCTCAGGTAAGAGGAGAAAACTGCTTAGGAGATAAATAACAAGATTAAGTAAAAAACATGAAAGCTTCTTAAAACAAATATCTAAATGACACCCAAAATGTCTGGGAAATTTAGGGAGCACGGATTTTCAAAGGATTGGTTCTTTAGAAGACAATTTGGAAATATAGACAGCAGGAGACTTATCAAGGCGAGTGACAACAAGCTATGGCTCCATCCACACACTTTCTGTCTGACAGTTTGAAGACTAGCATGAAAAGGGGATTTGTGTTTGGGGTGGGAACCCTAGGCAGACACAACTGAATCTATGTCATTTAGTCCTCACAGGAGGACTGGATGGTGGTGTTCAACAAGTGAGATGACAATGTTGTTCTTAAAACAGCAGTAGTACTCAATCTGTGTATCCTGTATATCAGATAATTATAGTACAATTCAAAACAGTAGCAAAATAACAGTTATGAATTACTAACAAAATAATCTTATGTCAGGGGGTCACCACAACATGAAGAATTATATTCTAGAGTCAGAGAAATAGGAAGGTTGAAAATCATAGCCTTAAAGCATCATATGTTTAACCTTCAAAAATAAAACAGGGCAGAACAGTCACATACACTCTTAAATTATTTTGTTCAAGGTGACCCACACATGAAATGGTGATCCTATAAAATTTTAACAACACTGAAACAGATGTCATAACTTAAGAGGCATGAAAACAGGGAACTAAAGAAGAGGAATAGAATAAAAATTCAGAGTGAGAGGCTTAACAAAATCTCTGGCAGATGTCAGGTAAGCTCCCTATAAAGTATGAATATGTGGGTCTGATCACTAACACAGAGGAGTGCATAGATAGATAGATAGATAGATAGATAGATAGATAGATAGATGAAGGAGGAGGAAGGGGAGGAGGAGGAAAAGGAGGAGGAGGAAGAAGAACCTGGAGAGGAAATAAGGGCAGAGGAGAAAGAGAAGGAAGAACATGATTAGGGACATGGTGGATAGGAGGAGAGAAAAAAGGATGAGGGAGAGGGAGAGGGAGAGGGAGAGGGAGAGGGAGAGGGAGAGGG
>NW_021604615.1:2832818-2892440 GCF_004785775.1 Grammomys surdaster
AGGGAGAGGGGGAGGGGGAGGGAGAGGGAGAGGGAGAGGGAGAGGGAGAGGGAGAGGGAGAGGGAGAGGGAGAGGGGGAGGGAGAGGGAGAGGGAGAGGGAGAGGGTTCATAGAGAAGAGCAAGGAGAAGAGAAGGACACAGAAGATGAGATACAGTCAGACATATTTCTAGAGTAACAACTCCAAGAAAGCAACCAGGCAAGCCACCCAAAGGTGCAGAGGAGACATTGTTCTCAGAGGAGGGAACAGTACCACTGCCACTGAACATGTTCCTTGGAGCAAGATGCAAAGAGAAGATAGAAATGGACAGGGAAGATGGGACTAGAGTGGAGAGAGAAGGATGGGGAAAGGAGACAGGTAGAGAGGGGAGAAAGAGAGATGGGGAGGGAAGATGGAGCTGGAGAAGGAAGACAAGGAGGAGGTTAAAGGGGGAGGAAGAGATAGGAATTCTAAGTCCTGACCAGTGTGTCCTAGGCTAGTATCTGTGTTTTTCTCTCAGAAATGAACAACTATAAAAATAGTGTCAAACAGTTCTAAAACTTAAGTTTCTATAGCAAAAATGCTTTAATGACCCAGGACTAATATTCTTGGAGAAATACTCTTTTAGAAAATCAGTATGACCTAAGGAAAAACGAAGTGTTCACAAAGTCACAGAAGGTCAGAATAATGTCACCTCCCTCCCTAACTCACAGAGTGGTGAAGATACCCAGACAGATGTACTATTTGTTATTTTTACTTCAAGTTTTGAGTGAAGATTTTCACTTAATCATTCTGTTCTGTCTGCTGGGAACATTCCATGCAGTGATATACCAGCAGGTCGTATACTAGGACATGTGCTATCTGGGTAGCCTAACCATCCAGGAGTCTGTGCTAAATGAATTTGTGTACACCCATTCCGTGCCAATTGTTCAACAATGAAATCACCTGAGATGAAGCCATTAGAACACATCCCACTTTCAGCAATATGCAATGTAAATTGTCTGAATGTAACATTTTCCCTCTTAAGGCAATCATGCTGAATTCTCATGATATCATGCAGTCATCAAGGGATTCATGTAGTCCATACTAAGACATCTTCAGTCTATGGTAACTATTTTGGTTGTCCTGAATGGGAAGCGAGTGACACTGCCATGTAGTGGATAGAGACCAAAGATGTGGCTAAACAATCTGCCACACTTGGCACAGTATCTTACAAGCAAATCTTGACTGAACCAAAGTGCCAATCAAGCCAAGGAACACAAACCTTTATTGAGGTCCACAGAGTACACAATTACATTGTTGAAAGTTTTCAGTGAGTAAAGGTTGAAAGCTCAGGTCTGTGGTAAAGGATACATGCTCTAGTCATGAATTCTATTTCTGTAAATGTCAAAACTGGCAATTCTATGTCCAGTATTCACCACATTCAAGAAGCATTTTGTGCAAGGCAGGAAATTCTATGAGTCAGCTTTCTCATTCATCAGCCAGGCTCAAAGCAAAACTAATTTTTTGCAGTAAGTTTTATTTCCTTATTGATTTTTAAATAACTTCTATGTTAATTATAATCAAACACTTAATAATGTATATAATTGTTGATCTTTTCTAAAATATAATTACAAATCAATTATTCATTCTCAGACAGCACCTAATGAAGAATCAGAAGAAACAAGTGCTCAATTTTCCCAAGCTGAAGCACTGTAGTTTTTAGAGAACAAAAAGGAACAGGTCTATGAACCTATTAGAAACCTTGAAATAAAAGCCTACGGCATGGAAAAGAATTCTAGATTGCAAATTATTCCATTTGCACATTTGAGATCATTTCTTATCTGCGTAATCAGTAAGTAGCTTAAGTCTTTGTGTGGTGGGAAAAATATGTATATTCTCTTTTAAGCTTTCAAAAAAAAATCTCCAAATTGGGAACTTGCTAATTATGGTATTCATGCCTCCAGCTATTGAGTGGACAGAAACAATGCGGGCATTGAAATGTGTAAAGGATACCCTGTCCAATTTCAGCAAGCTTAATATGTTAGAAAAAATGCATTGTGCCATGTTGAATGAGTCGTAGTAGAATGCCCTGCTACTCTTCCACAAATGGCTTGGTCTCCACCTCCTCCCTGCTCAACAGAACCAACTGGTCTTGAGATACTCTTGGGAACAGAGAAAGTCTTGGTGGGTGTGAGTTCAAGTGTGTAAGACAGCCTGTTTCCTCCTTCTCCTGTTGCTCATTCTAAAAATACTTCTCTGGACAGTTTCTTCCACATTCTCTGTGCAAATGTTACTGAAGGTCATATTTAGGATTGGCCTTTCCCACAAAAGGCCCTCTGCTTAATGCAGGGACTCAAAGGAAACAATGTCACATTGGTCTCTAGTATTGAATGCTCAGGACATCCCAAGGAACAAGGACATCAAGAGGTTCTCAAGCTGGCTTTATGCTATGAAATGAATTCTGCCTTAGTGGAAGTGAATCAAAGCTTGAAGCCTTATGAACCACCTGTTAGGTGCTGAGACCAGGTAACAATTCTTGCTGGTCTTTCCCCTTCTTCTTGTCTGATTATCTTTCCAGACTTATTCTGTTTTTCACAGTTTTGAACTATCATTTATTAAAAAGCTAATACTTCTAAGAAATTTTCCCTGGAAATCCCTCAACAGTGTGTTTCTCTTCAACATAGCTAGAAATCAGCAGGAATAAGTTGGCCAGGGGTCTAGTACAGGGTCATGTGCCTTTGTTTCTCAGTTACTATTACATAGTGATCTGAATCTGGCTGCTGGCCACTCAGGACTGCAGACTACTAAGTAAAGGTCTCACAGCAGGCCATTACATCCAAGGACATGGCATTGGCTTTTCTGACGTTCCAGGCCAGCCAGTCAGCCTCTGTGAGTATCTATTCCTGTCCTGGGGCTTCCAGAGGCCTAGAGAAGCTCTTCATAACCACCTCTGCTGACTGATACCTGCCAGATTATTCCTCTACTGGAATGAGCAGAACTATTGCCTATCAGCCACTAAAACATCATTGAACTCAGAAGAGATTGCTGCTGCCTGTACTGTTATTGACAATACTGTTGCTATTCCTGCCTCTAATTGCTGAACCCATCCCCTGGCCAGTAAAGCCTTCTGCACTCTAAATCAGTCTGGCTGCTGTAGTAAATTTCTGCTGTTTGGCTTAGAAATAGTACAAATTTGTTCTTCATATTTCAGAAGACTAGACGTTGGAGACTAGGGATCTACCATGACCAAGAACTGCTGAAGGTTTTGCTTTTGAGTTTCATGTAGCTCCTTCCATGTGCTATACTTGGATGCAGGAAAGATAAATACACCAATCTGCTCCCATGGGGAGGACTCTGGCCTCATGACCTCACCTTTGCAGTGTTATCCTACTGGACGTTGCTTGCCATGAATGAATCTGGCAACACTAGCCTGTGTGTATAGCTCTAGTATATATATGATAAATGAATGAAATTTGTCGTGCCTCCCACTTAGTTATACCAGCTATGACTATCTCATCTCTGGCTTCCTGCAGATAGAGAGAACTCTCAGATATTATTTACATTATGACTTTTGCATTGTGTGAACCCAGTGCTTGATATTTAGATAAAGGTCAACCTGCATCATCTGGGATACCTGAGATGTATATGTTCACTAAAGCAGGCCTCACAAAGGACTCAGTAGTGGGACACTTCCGTGAGCCAATCCCATCTTTATAGAAGGAGATACATTTAGACTACTTCCAGCATGAAACTTTATAAACAAGTTCCATTTGGTTTCCTGGAAGTTTCAGTCATGGCAACCATGCATTTGTCTCATCTTACGACTTTACTAACCAAAGAATGGGCCCATTTTACAGATTATTATTAATTATAATTTATATTTTATTTTATATTTATTCATTTTTTAGCATTCTTCAAGAGTTTTTATATGGATTTGAATTCCCTAGAAGATCATAATTTATTCTTGAACCTTTCTCAAAGTGATATTTTAAACTCCCTTAGTAAGTTTTTAACAAGAATTTTATGACTTTGATATAGTGTAGGACAAAGTCCAAAATGTTAGTTGTGTGATAATGTTCTCCTTTTTAAAGAAGTAATTAATTAAGTGTATTGCAGCATTAATTTAAGTACAATTTAATTATAGTCTCCACTCCACAGTTAAAGGCATATTTCAACATTTCTGATCTAACAATAATACATATGCTTCAGTTTGCTGTGAAATAATTACATTAGAAATGATGTAGAATCTTTCTCAACAAACAGCTTCAAGACTGCACATTGTATCATTTGGGGTTTGGGTACTGAGTGCATGCACATGTGTGCATTTTAAATAGTACACTGAGATTTAACTATAATTAAAACATCAAACATGTTTTCATAAACTGATGTGTGTAATTTTTTTCTGAAGAAAACAATGGGTATATTTTTATAGTGTTTCTTCATACTGTTTCTAAATTAGGGCATGGGAGATTTTAGTCTGCATTTGAAAGCTCTTTTCTAAAAATAATACACTGAGGACATGGAAAGTCTTTATTCTGAACAAATGAAAAGACAGTTTGGATATAATTATCACTACATTTTTCCTTTCAGCATTGATTTTGAAGAGCTGAAGACAACCTCAAATGCTAAGTAAGAAGCTGGATGAGATGAATGTAAATTCTCAACCTGCTGACCAATTTATCTTGAAACAAATTTGAAGGATTAGTATCACTTTTTGTGTATTTCAATATATACTGAATTTCACCATCAATGGTTTTAAGCAATAATATTCTCAAAAAATGTTATCAGCTAGTACATGTTAATGACATAGCATTAATATCTTACTGTGTGATAAACATATGATGCTCCTCTTGTCTCCACTCATAACACATGAGATAAGGTCTCTATGTATCCCACGATGAAAACAAACTCAAAGTTGTCATTATATCAACATGTTTTGCAAACCAGATGCCAAGGCTAATGTCTTTGGGATTAGGAACCTCTGGGAGTGAATTGAGAAAGATTTTCTAGATTATACTTCCTCTCTTTGAGTCAGTGGAAAGTAGCTTAATGTATACTTAATGTACATAGGATATTGCTAATTGGCAATTCTTTATAATTCTCTGTTCCAAAGGAAGAAGGGAAGTTTAATTACCATGGAAGTGATTTTGATTATTGAAATTATTTCTTGTAGATCCATTTTATCTCGTAAAATTGGAAGTCTTCACCCAGTAAGATAGAAATGTCCCTTCCTGTCCTTATTGGGGAAGAGGATGGTATCACTGTCATGAGCGGATCAGCATTTGAGTATCAGAGTTGCAGGCTCTCAGAGCTAAGATTCAGAGCTTTCTTCTGGATTCCACATCAGTAAGCACTAGAAACCAGTTCGACTCTGTCTTTGGCCTGCTACTGACCAGATTATTTACCACTGAAACCATCTTGGCTGTATGCTTTATACCTCTGAAATCTCATTAGTTCAAATCTCCTCCTTCTTTACTCCAGACCCGCAAAAAGAGGGTCCTTTTAAGACCAGTAACAGTCCTCCAACTCAGCCTCCAGTGTTTTGGTGTTTGGGTCAGGGGTCATCTCTCCTACAATTCTTCCTTTCCTTACTTTACCACGTCAAGTCTAAGGTTGTTCTTTGTCATTAATCTCACAAGTACAAATTCTGGGGTTCCTATGCAAGTTGAAGCCATTATAAAATCCCTGGAACAGTACATTTTCAATCCTTATAACCGACTTTAAAGTTCACATCTTAAAATAGTTTTTGCTCCATGCAATATGTGATGATTCAGATATAGGCATTTATCTGAGAGTGCTCTTACCAGATTAATCTTCTACTGAAAATGTTACTTTCTTTTTATCTTTTCTCAGCCCATGGCACAAGCCTCTGGATCTCAAAGCTCTGCTTCCATTACTTCAACATCTTGGGTTCAGTTCATATCTCAGTAATCAAAAGTTTGACTCTTAAAAATTATAGAAAGTAGTGTTTTAGTAACATAGACCAAGAATAAACACAGAAGTGGTGTACTATATTCATTTGCTTGCTTGTAGAACTTGGTAATCAAAGGTTGTAATTTGCTACCTATGATGGTACAACTCAAAATTCAAAAGCATCATTTGTTTAGGTTCACATAACAAGACAATAATTGAACCATGGCTATGAACATTTTCAAATCCCTTCTGTGGTGCCTGGGCCTGCCTTGCTTTTCTCTGGGGACTTCATTAATCTTGCCAAGATAATTATCTGAGATAACTAAACACATGTGAAATAATTTCAAACAAAGCGTTTTTAAATATAAAAAAATAGAAGCATAGGGAAGTGGGAGACTAGGGATAACATTGTTGGACTCCAGAGGTTCAGAATTTTCATGAATGTTTTTTATATTATTCTGTTATTTACAACAGTGGGGTCTTCAAGTCTTGTGTCACAGACCAGGCTATTCTGGAAGTTGCTTGTAGCTCAGACTAGCCTCAATCTTACAAACCCAAAGAACAGGGCACCAGTGCTGTCCTCCAGCTTTGCTCTGTGGTTATTTCCACTTGTCACTTCTGTGAGCCAGCCCTCACAGCTGTATGACTCTGTATTTCACTACTCAAGGGTCCTACATTAGATCAAGGATCCCACAAGATCATGACACTTCATACTTGGGTGCTGTGCCCATGGCATCAAATGAAAGCATTACATGGATAATTGTAATGTAATTGAAACTTTCAGTTTTATCCATTTTACAGACCTGTATTTCTTTTTAAGGTTTTCCAACTGCCTCTGAAGAATTGTCAGCATATATTATGGAGACAGTGGAAGTCACGGAGTGAAGAGTGCTCAGATTAAGTTACTTGAGAGATCTCTAGAGTGAGGTATAAAGCATGTTTTCTGAAAGTTGGTGTTTATTTGAACTAGTGCTCACATCCTTAGGGATATACCATGCAGACACACATGTATAAAGGGAAATTCATCAGAGAGTTATTGTGAAGGTAAATGAATAGCCAGAGTCAAAGGATGTCAACTCATACCCTTCAAGGAAGCCTCTTAGCTGATGCATACAGAGAAGGAATTTTTAACCTCCTTGATGATATGAGTTTCATGTTTAATATGCCTATTAGTTACTTTCTCAGCACTGTAAATAAATATCTGACAAAATACAATGTTGAAGAGGTGAGATACATTTCAGCTCATGGTTTAAGAGAATACCATCTCTCATGGTGGTGCCCCACCACCACCACCTGGAATCGAGGGGCAGCTATGTAACAACTCAGCAGACCAGGAAGAAATCAACAAGAAATAGAGCTTGTCTATAACCATTAAAGTATACCAACTTGGTGTCCAACTTACCCACTTACTCTAGCTAAGCTCTGTCCTCTAAAAGTCCCTCAATCCCCCAAAAGAGTGCCACCAGCTGAGGGCCAAGTGTTCAAACACAGGAGCCTGTGGGGAAACTTTTATAACCAGACCACAACATTCTGTAAATACACCCCTGTCTGCAATTTATTGATCTCAGCTACACAGATAAACTCCTAGCCAGCTACTTAGGTAATTTTTGTTTATTTTGGTAATCAGTTTCCCTCTCAATAACCATTTGGCAAAGTAGGCTGTGAATAAAATTAAGCATGCAGATTAATCTTTATGATGTCATGACCCCCACAGAAATCAAACTTAACACATAAATGCCACCTTCACAGTGTTCTCCCATCCAGTTAAGTTTCCCTATCAAAGATACTGAATTGCATATGATTCAAGTTGAGGCCTGCATGCAGCCTTGCAGGCTGAACAACATGCAAACTCTGCTCCCAGATCAGTCAAATTCTTCCCAGAAAGCTCCTGTGGAAGTTTACATTCCTTTTAATCCTTTTGTTGATATCTTTTCCATATCAACAGTATCTCTGTCTATGCAGTTACATATGAGAAAATAAGCTTTGAACTCCAACAAAAGCACATTGGAAACACTGCAGACTCCTCCCTGGGGCCTCTTATTACATCACATTTTCTAGGTGAAAGCTTCCTTGTTCCTATGCACATCTGGCTGAGTCAGCATCAGAAACTCTGCACACAAATGTCTCTGCTTAACATGGAAATACTTATATGGGCATAAACTGCATTTGTGTGGAATTATAGGAAGGTAAAGCTGTGGGGAAGGATGTTACTCTGTTTTTCATTTCTACTCAAAAACCACATTTTCACTTACTTACCAGAACAGAGCTAGTGAACACGCAGTTTACTCTTGGCAGAGAAACAACTCCTGCAAACCCACAACCCGTGGGATTCCTACAGATCACATCAAACAGAACAAGTAGAGCAAGAATCCAGGGTGAAATTGAATGTATCTTGGGAAGGAAAATCCCTAACCAAGATCAGAAGTTTCATGAAAATTTTACATAATGCAAACATTGCTAGTCTCAGGAAGTTTAATGGAATGTGAACAAAGTTTGAAAAAAAAAAAAAAAAAAAAAAACCTCAAGGCTCAGATTAGCCAGTAAAAGCTCAGTTTGAGGCTCCAAAGCAGGCAGTTTGCTGTTTATTTCATTCTGTTTTAAATCAAAGATCAGAATCAAAAGAACTATATAAGGTAGAGACAAGTCTCATTAGTGGATAGCAGACAGAGAGGCAGGCTCAGAACTGAGTCAACTGTAGTCCAACAGTGAGAAACTCACCCACAGGAGAGCTAAGTCCAGGTATGGGATGAAAAGCAGGTCGAGGGGGAGAGCCTGGTGCTCAAGTTCATGCCCCCGAACTGCCATGCTGTACAGTGACTACTTTCAATTGGCTATGGGTTATTTCAGAAACTTACATGATTTGATGGAATGGATCAGCTTCAACCCTCTGAGTCCCATATCTTCAGATCCTACTGCTCCATGTCTAAAATTCCTGCAGCACATTCAAGCCTGAAATAAACCCACAAAAAAAAAAAAAAAGAGATCAAACTGCCTCAAGAAAGGTATTATGTGAAGTCCATGTTAACTTCAGTTTATCAGATGGAAAGTTTTTATAATGGTGCATAGAATTAGGTACCCTGACATTAAGCAATGGTAAGAGGAAGGGTGAAAGTTGAAGGGTCACAGAGGCAGGAAGCCAGAGTTTAGAGTAATTTGTGTCAAAATATGAGCAAGGGCTTAGGACTTTTATTAACATCCATACAGTGAACACCTAGTAAGGACTTCCTGGCCCTCTTCGTCCTTTTTCCTCTTCCTCTCCTAACTCCTCCCACCTTAGCTCCTCCTACACATAGCACTTGGCATCCATCAGAAAGTCAAGTAGAGTGCTATCCTTGATGTGGTAACCCACCACCAAGCAGCCTCTTGCCTAGAAGTAATCTAAATGCACATGTAAAGATATGCCTCTTCCCAGGAGTGGATGGCAATTCTAACTACAGTAAACATAACTTACCAAATACAGACATATTAATTGGTTCTCTGTATCAAATATCCTTTTCATACTTCAAGATCTTCAGTTTCCCTTCAGTGAGCCATTACATAGTCCTAGACATAGCCTGGGTTCTCTAGTGACAGGTCTGTTTCCAGAAGGGATGCCACTCACAGAGTTGGTACTTGGCCACACAAAGAGACAATCAAGTTCTCTTAGTAGCAAGGACACTTCTATATCCTTAGGAAGAAGAACAAATTCTGGTCCTCCATGAGTACCATGAGCATCCCTGATTGAACCACCTCTGTCTATCAGTATCATTCCACCTATTTATTGCCAGTCTGTCCAGGAAGCAATCAGATGTAGTTGGAAATAATGAACATCTCAGGGAACAATTTTCACAGGAACCAGACAACTGAATCATTCCAAATCTCATCAGGCTGTCTCTACAGAAGTTTTATAAACTAAGGTTTATAGTTCTGAATGATGTGTCAGACTCAGAAGCAGCAGTTTAGCTCCCAGGTATAGCCGCCAGTCCTTAACTACAAAAAGGGGATGTAGATAGTGTGAGGAGTATGGCTCTGTCCAACCTGAAACTTGTTAAAGATAAAAGAGAAAATTCTATCCTTCTTCCAAAATGGCCCTGCTCTTCCATAAGAGGCAACATCTCATTCTATGCGTTATTGAAATGAGCATTTAAAAAAGAAAACAAACAAAAACCATTAACCATCAAAGGGTGGGGGAGAACAACAATAAAAAAATTGTTGTTTCAAATTTTAAATGGTATTTTTTCATACAGATAATTACAAACACTAATGATACATTTAATAACTAAACCAAATGAATATTAGTATCACAACCTCTCAACATGTAGCTGAAGAACAGTACTGTCTTCTTTTTGAAACTCTGATTTGTTCTTTAATCAAAAATGGAGAATTACTGGGAGGGACAACTGGAATTGTGTGGCATCTCTGATATGAGCTAGAAACCTAGGGTGTTAAAAGCTCCCAGAAATCTGTGAGAGTAGCCCTTGCTAAAACTCATTGAACTGGCCATCCCCTGTAACCAGGAAACACTCCCAGTGGAAGGATTGGGAGACCAACCCACCCACTAAACTTTCAACCTACAATTTGTCCTGCCTATAAGATGTGAGTAATAGTGAAGCACAAATAACGCCACCAACTGGAGTGGCCAACAAATAATTAGCACTGCATGAAGCCAATGCCATGAGAGAGTCCACCAATGACATGACCCAGAAGGTCAGGATTCAGAGGCTATAGCTCAGAGACCCACAATAGAACTAAACACAAATGAAAAAGAAAGTCAATGAAATGATTTCTAATGATATTCTGCTATACTCATAAATTGTTGTCTAGCCCAATTGTCATCAGAAAAACTTTACCCAGCAACTGATTATAACAGATGCAGAGACCTACAGCTGAACATTAGGTTCAGCTGAGGGAACCTGTGGATGAGGGGAAGAAAGTATTGTAGGATCCAGAGAGGTCAAATACACCACAAGAAAACCCACAGAATTAACTAACCTGAGCCTATAGATGCTCAAAGAGACTGAACCACCAACCATGGAGATTGTATGGGCCTTGACCTAAGCCCTCCTGACAGTTGTGTAGCGTTGTCTTCTCCTAATAGTGGAAGCAGCAGCTGTCTGTCTCTGTTGCATGTACTTGGGTTGCCTTCCTCCTTCTAGGTTGTATTGTTTATCCTTAATAGGAGTGAAGGTGCCTAGTCTTACTGCTGGGTGATATCCATCTAGGTTGGTCCTTTTCTCAAGAGAGGCGGAGGAGTGGAGAAGAATTGGATAGGGTTTGGAGGAAGAGACTGGGAGGAAAGAGGAGAGGGGAACTGTACTCAGGATGTAAAATTAAGATATTAAAAATTTAAAACATAAAAAAGACGACTGATCCTAAATACCCTGAAAACCTCACAGCCATCTAACATCAAGGCAAGCGACAAGTGACTGCCACACACACAAGAAAGGCTTCTCTGGGTGTTGGAGGTATTATTATAATTCTGAGAAATTTTCTGTCTTTCTGAGTCAGGGTAAGGAATTATCAACAAAATATCAAGCCTCAAAAATTAAGATTTTTGTGCTTTTTTTTGGAATTCTCTTGAAACCTAACCATGTTTATGAACATTTTTCTTAAAGTAGATTGCAAATATATGTGCAAATATATGCAAGATACATATTGCAATAAATATACTGCAATTAATAATTTAAAAGAGAATATACATACATATGTGTATATTACTACAATAGCATCAGAAACAGATACATATGTATCAAAAATCAATTCTGAAAATTAAAAAGTTATAACTTTTCATTACATACTAATTTGGCAGGATCCAATGGTTTCAGCCTTGTATCAAAAAAGCTCAGTGAATTTTAGGGAGGGTGCAAAATTCTTAATTTTTATTACTTATGAAAGTAAAGATTAGGATCATCTTTAAAATACATTAAGAATCAGACAAATGAGATTGCTGGTCTAGCATACTGTATCAGATAAACTCTAACTTGTTGCCTAGCATACTTGAACCAGTATGAAGAAATGTCTCATTTTAATGTCAGATTGTTAATATCAGGTTGTAGTGAATCAAGAATTTGAATAATAGGGGTGATAGGCTCAGCCACCCCAAGTCTGCAAATTTCTTCGACGAAAAGAGTGTTATTGCCAAGAGGATATGATGAATGATTTACTGACTCTGTAATCACAAACTGACTCAGCTAAGGCTAAGAGTAAGAAGGATAGAGAGAAGCATGGTGTCCTGGGTGGAAACATGGCAGGCCCTTTCCTAATAAAAGTAATGATTAACTGGGCTTACAAAGGAATTGCTCTGAGCTATTATTTGCTTACCTGATAGAGAACTTGGGGGCAGATTTTATCTAAGCTTATGACTTACATTTAAACACTAATAAAATATGTGTATTCTTCTTGGTGATTGATATAAAAACACAAGAATGTAAATGAAACTTAATAACAGTGCCTTTGTACTCAGTTCTGCTATCCATCATACTCAGTGCCCAATGACCTTTCAATCATTCATGGCCTTAAAATTGCCAGGAATGCTGAGAAATGCGGAGTACCTCCTAGCATGGTAACCAGGAAGAAAACACCATCTGCTAAAAAGTTGCTAGCCGACACAGAAGGAAAAAATGCCTAGTGGAAATGAGTAAAAAGTCAACATTGGAAATATTCTCCACTTGTATATCTATGCATTTATTCATCTATCAAGGCAATCAATAGGCATAAAATATTGGAACTTAGTTAGATGACACAGGTGAAACAGGTATTTGTTTTAGCTAGTAATCATTGAACATGAACTTGATTTAGCCAAACTTCTGTATGGAGATGATGATTATTTATTATTATTTGAGAATATTTAAAGGGAATAGAACATCCAATTATGGAAACAGTCAAATGAAAAATCCATAAGATAATGACGGATTAAAAAACATAAGTCACTGTGTTTTGAATGTGGAAAAGATAAGTTCAACATTGATTTTGCTTTAGACATTGGAAAGCATTGCTATGAATAGTTATGAAAGGACATCTGGTGCTGAGTTTGAAATCACAGGGACCCTGGATGCCCTGTGTGGGGGAATTCGAGGGTGGGGAGGTGAGAGTAGGGGGGTAGGTAGGGACACATCTGCAGAGAAGCAGGAGGAAGGGAGATGGGATAGAGGGTTCCTGGGAGGGAGGGGGGGCAGAAATGGGGTAAGGAGATAACATCTCAACTGTGAATAAAATATCCAATTTAAAAAAAGACAAAAAAAAGAAAGAAATCACAGGGAAATGGGAATAGAATGTGAAGTCAATATTTGATTAAGTTGGCCTTAGGTCAAGAGTTCTGGACAGGGTATAAAATAGGAATTATCAAGTGTAAAATTTGAATCCTGTGATTCCCCACCATAGAGACACAATCCAGTCTCCCTTCTAACTTTTCTATATGCTAATCAAATTGTTCACTTCCAAGAGATATGCATTCTTCATCTCTATAGCTAAGTTTCTCCAAATACTTGACACAGGCAGAGGTTTTCATATGCTGTCAAAGGAAGGAATATATCATGGACCAATGGTACAGATATTAATTACTTCACAGATAGAACTACATACTTAATAGGAATACCCTGGACTGTATACAACATTTGTGGAGAGAAGATGACCTGAACCTAAGGAAGCTTTGGGGCTCTCAAAGCAGCTCCAAAAAACTACTACAGTAATAGAAATAGATTTTGAGTGTGTGTGTGTGTGTGTGTGTGTGTGTGTGTGTGTGTGTTATACATAACACATAAAAAGAATTAACATGAAAAACCTTTAATGAGATAATAATGTTCCTTCTAGATAGCACATACTGACACAAATACCAATGCCAGGAATTGGTTATCTATTTGGAGTTGTGGCCACTTTCACATTGGATTTCTTATTGGTCTGTGAAATACCACATACCACATACCACATACCACCCACTCCCAGCTCTTCAGGTGATAGGTATTCCTCTTGGTTCCCCTCCAGAACTTAACTCTAAAACCCAATTGCTAAAGAATATTGAGAAATCAATCTTAAACTGACCTGGAAGCATTTTCTCTACCAGATAGCTTTCATAACAATAGAAAATTCTATGCAAACTTTCAGCGGAGAATAAATAATCATGAATCCTACCCAGCTGTGAATCCTGTGAGCTACAGTAATGACTGGCCTTATATAGCATGCCCACTGGTATAATACTGTAATAAAGATCACAGGAATAACCAATCAGTTTCTTATTGGATTTAACTCCCACTCCACATCATGAAACCCATATCTGATATTATTATTAGACAAACAACCTGTGGCTAATTAGGTCAAAGATCAAGTAGTAGGGTAGAATCTACCATTAAATGGAAATAATATTAAATTAACTCATCATCAATAATCCACACAGCTACAGCTTAGTGCATCTGTCGCCCCTCACCAGAGAATTTGTTATTTGCAGTAGCAAGTGATTAACACAGCCAAAACTGGCAAAGGTAAAGAGAGTAAGAAACTGTTACATGCTCGGTACTAAGTGGGAACAGTACAAATATGCCTAATAAATCAAGCTTTAATTGTATTAGTAACAGCTGCTAAGTAATCTTCATTGTTATATGCCACATGCTTTCTCCCAAGGGTTTAGGGATCACTGTGGAAGATAGGCCAAAAGTAATGTAAAAGTCAGAGGCACTGGATGCCTGCAAGAAAACAATGTCTCTAGATACAGAATGGCAGATGCACATATAAAGCAATTGTCACAGCATGCATAGATCCTTTGCAAGCTCAAGCCACCCTAACTACCAGCATAGGGAGGGGAGTTAGACATTCAGTCCCACCACTGGCCAATGTGTCTCAGAAGATAAAAGGAAAATCTGTCTGTTTTCTACAAAAATACAACCCTTGGTAAGTGAACCAAGTGTGTGTTAAGTGTAGAAGGTTACACACCCAAGAGTACTTAGGTGTTATAATTGGACTTGATGAACTTTGGTTGGTTGGTTGCTTAGTTTGAATTTGATGTTTTAAAAGCCACACAGTTGAATAAGAAGGGAGTGGACAATATCTGGGTGGTATTTACTCCTCAGGAATTAGCAGACATAGATTAACTTGGAAGAGTAGAATTTCAGAAGCATGGCTAGAGATGCATTTCCTAAGAAACACTCAGGTATATGGATGGGAGTCAGAAAGAAGAGGAGACCAAGGAGAAATGGCCAAAGGCCAGAATGAAGGGTGTGACAATGGCAGCTCCCAGGAAGTATCCCAGGAGGTACTTCCTCATTCCTGAGCCCAGCCTTCTGAAGCTAACCTGACTGGAGGAGGGGAGCTCAGAGGTGTTCTCAAGCTAAAAAAAACAGAAAAAAAAAGAGAGAGAGAGAGAGAGAGAGAGAGAGAGAGAATCAATGAAGTGGTTCTAATGGGAAATGGACAGAGGAAGAAAACTGCAAATATACCTGATTAATCAAGTTTTAATTGTATTACTGACAACTGCTAAGTAATCTTCATTGTTGCCTACAAGAATGAAAATCATCAAATGAAGCAAACTTTGTGTATCTATTCATATATGCTCTGTGTATGTTTCTCTCTCTCTCTCTCTCTCTCTCTCTCTCTCTCTCTCTCTCTCTCTGTGTGTGTGTGTGTGTGTGTGTGTGTGTGTGTGTAGCAGAAACAAGAAGAAAGCAGTTACTAGCTTACGACTCTATGTCCTGCCACAGCTACTCTTCTTGTAGAGCACACTTGCCTCTACAATGCTCCCTATAGTGGGCAACTAAGAAAATATCTCCAAGACATTCTTACAGTACAATTTGATGGAAACAATTCCTCAAATTTAGCATCCCTCTTCTCAGGTAACCCCAGTTTGTGCCAAGTTGACAAAAGTTAGTCAGCACACAAAGTAACATTTTTTTTTCTTTTAACAGTTAGGGCGTTTTTACTCAGATATATTTTTCTACTTGAAAAATAATGCTGTGGAGTTAGGAGAAACTTTTGAATGACAGAGATATAATTTAGTGGCAAGGCTCTTGTCTTGCTTAGGAAACATTGAATCCTTTGGTTCCCTCTCTCTCAAAAACTCTTTCTAAATGTAAAGTATGTCCTTCAACTGCAGACATAAGAAGGCCCTATAACCAGTACACCACTGAACCACTGAGAGTCTCCTGTTTGTACACATTCCTTAACTACTGCTCAGTTTAGCCTGGAAAAGACATGTTTACTGGGGATAGACCTAAATAAACTTAGAAGATAGAAAGAGGAGGGACACATGATAAAAGAGAACTACATAAATCTATTTCTTGCCTGAATTGTGTAACTGTAAGTGTATATATGAGAGTATAGAAGTGTGTATGTGTGTGTCTGTCTGTGTATGTATGTGTGTGTGCGTCTGTGTATGGGTGTGTTTCTTTGTAGTTAGTAAAGAATACATTTTTCTCTTTTTTCACTTGGATTAGGTAGAAATAAACCGTCCTTTGTTTAATAAATTATTTCTTAATATTCTTATGTCTTCTCTTCCTACTAAAAGTTCAATCTTAATGAAAAACAGAAAATTTCACATGGATAAATCCATTATGCAATTTTAATTAACCTCATAAAGATATAAAATGACCTAACCAAAAGGCATATTTTCAGTGCCAGCCAAATTAATATTTTAACCTAAACTGAAGAGTTAGCACATTTGAAATCAGGTATAATGCCTGTTTTATAGGACTTATAGTAATAACTTTTCTACCTCAAGATAATAGTGAGTTATGTATATTAAATTAGGTTCTCCTTCCCCGGCTTGGGCTTAAATCCTCAGGGCAAAACAGATAAAATATTTTACAAAATAAAGTTACATTTATAGTAATGGAGTACAGTGGGAATTTGCTGCTATTTAAATGAGATAAATCTTTCAAGATATTACTAAAGGATTTTAAAGGAACAATGTGGTTCACAGAGTTTTAGATTCAGTTTTACAAAAAAGAAGAGTCAACTACAGTCTAACCTGACACTGACAATATGAAACCAGGGTTATTACACTGATACCTACCTCATGGGTCTTTGCCTTGGTTAAGTGAAATGATACTTGGAAATATTGAGCTCCAAAATGAATATGAAGGCGAAAGGGGATATGATGATTTAGAAAGTAAAAGTGGTGGCTTCTAAGCAAACAAAAAGGAGGAGGAGAAGGAGGAGGAGGAAGAGGAGGAGGAGGAGGAGGGAGGAGGAGAAGAAGGAGGAGGCAGGAGACAGGGGAGGAGGAAGAGGAAGAGGAGGAAGAGGAGGAGGAAGAAGAGGAAGAGGAGGAGGAGGAGAAGGAGGAGGAGGAGGAGGAGGAGGAGGAAGACAGAGTTAACTAACTAATGGGCTTTTTTTATTTGCTAATCATCTTAGCTTTTGGTCACTCCCTTTCTCCTTAAAAAACCTCTCCCACCCCTTAGACGTTTCAATGAATTTTACCTACAAAGCATGTGTCAACACCTGGGATAAGCAGATCTTCTCAATATACCCTGAATTCCGGATGTTTCAAAACATGTTTTTACCATACAGATTTCCTATTGCTCTTGAACTTCATTTTGCCCATTAAAACTAGGTCTGAGACTAACTTAGAGTGTGCTATGGGCTTCTAGTCTAGCAGAAAAATAAATGTGACAGGGAGAAGTACATAATTATGTGTGCGACACAGGACAAGGCCACCAGTTATGGTACTGGTTTGTTGAGAAGAGTGTGCATGTGTTTTGGGCAACAAAAAGCCTTGGAAGATTTTTCAGCCTTTTCAGTATGAGACAGCCATTGTTGGACCATATCCTATACGCCTATCTAATAAATGTCATTTAAATATATATATATATAATATACATTAATTATATTAGTACTCTTCCTTTACAGTACTGCAACTAACACAAGAGTGAAGGCAAAGAACACAAGAAGGGAGTTGATTCTAGTAAAGAGAATGAAAGATAGATTTGGGATAAGGAGATATTGTCTTAGATGCCTTTATCCTATACCAGTAACCATTCCTGCTTACTTATTAAAACAGAAACTATACCGATGACTTCTGAACTACTTTCAAACTCCAAAATTCAAGAAGACATTGACAAAAAGTAAACATGGCAAGTGTGGGAAGGGAAATCTAGGAGGCAAACTTTCGTTAGCACACATGGTTCTGCCCCTTGGCTCTCTGCTCTTTTCCTTGTACAGTCTTCTTTTTTCCGCATACATTAAGAAACTGAAGGCAGAAAGTTTTGGTGTTTTGACAAGATGAGAATTTTGATCTGCTGCAATGGTACATGGTGCCATGACCAATTTGCCCACAGTGTTCACTGACATTTGGCTCTGTTTCCCTCATGCATCTCTTTTCTTTTTTTCTTTTTTTCCTCTTTTGAGAAAACAAGTACAGTTTGAGAATCCAAAAACCAAAATCTGAAACTTCTTGCGCCCTGGTATGATTCTCAAAAATCTTTTGATTTTGGTGCATTTTACACTTCAGACTGTCAAGATAGAGGTGATAAGCTAGGGAACTTTGTAGATCTATAGAACCCTAGATGTCTATGGACAGCTGGAACCCAGAGAATTCCCAGACCCAGATTTTGGATAAAGGACATCTTACTTGCATAAAAAGACTGCAGTTCACAATCTTGCCTCATCTGTAAGTGAGTCATACTGAGGAGTTATCTCTGATTCACTGTGAACTTGGAGCACCTGATGCATGCGTCTGAGATGCTTCAAGTTCTAAAAGTGGTCAGAGTAGTAAGAACCCCTAAACCTGGTAGCAGAACTTTCGCCTCTTCGAAGGACGGATGTATCTGTTCACCTTCTTATCCTCAAACATGAAATAAAAAAGTGATACCTCCATCCTGTGGCTGGAAGAAGAGAAAGCTGAAAATGCATTGTGAATAACTGAAAACCATCTGATTTCAGTAGGTGCAGAGACAAATTAGAGAGTTAGTAACAGTTGTCCTAAGAAATCAATATGGAGAGAAACATAATTATGTAGTCGAGTGAAACCTGGACTACTTTGCTTATTCTGTTCACTCTAATGTGCACCTGCCCTATATAGCAATGTAGGGGGTCTTTGGGCATACCTCTGATCACAGTGACACTGAACATCATTTATCCATGCCATTTTCCTAGTGGCCACACAAGCCATGGCCAACTAGACCACTTTCCTAGTGGCTCCACCAGCACTGGACAATCCACTGTGTGCATACATTTTGCTGGTTTTACTTAATTACTGAGGAATTCCCAAATCTTAAGTGCTTAAAACTCTGAAATATTTTCAAGCTGATAGGAAAACACAAATGAAACATGTGACTCGTGACTTATGTGCCAGGCTACAGTCTCAAAGCTCAGGGACACCAGGAGGGTTCCCTTAAAGCTACTTGTATAAGTTATCTATGAACTGCATGTTAAATTGCAATCATAAACAATATCTTCATTTTAGACTGGGTCCTGTCTCAAGTTATCATGTTATATATTAGCAAATATTCCAAGGTAAAACATAAAGGATGTACAAAACACTTCTCATCTTAAGTATTTGTGATAAAGTATATTTAATTTATACAACAACCAATGGCCATTTATGGCTCAAACAATTGGAGGCCAGAAGGCCAAGGTGAGATATCAGCTGACTGATGTCTGATAAGACTCCTTCCTTATTTCACAAAGGATGACTGACACTTTCACACAGATCTCATGCAGTAGGGAAGAAGAGTGATCTTCCTTGTGGTCTCATTTACAAAGGCATAAATCCCATTCATAAAACTTTACCCTCCTCAGTTCAACACTTCCCAGAAGAACTGCATCCATACCCTGGGCTTTCTACTAAGCATTTTACTTACATTACTGTATCTCATTTAATTGCAAAATTGCCAGGGAGATAACATCCCACACAAGGAGACTCAGACTATGAAATTTTAACTAGTCGGCTGGACATGGATTGGCAGAGCCAGAAAACAATCACGTAAGCCTCTGTATATTCAGCATTTTGAAGTCACATATTAGCACAAGTTAGAAAGGGGTCAGAGCTTTCTTAGCAAACAGAGTGTAGACATTCTGCTCTTAGATTCCCTGAATCAGAATCTAAATGTTGACAATGTACTGATGGGAATCATGTGCACACTAAGATTGAAAAACTCCAAAGTAGATGTCGAGAGAAGTAGATAAAAGATGTAAGCAGACAAAAAATTAGTTTGTGCATAATTATTTTTAATTGTTTTTACTAACGTGTATGTATATGAGTGAATCTGTGTGAAGTGTGTGTGTGTGTGTGTGTGTGTGTGTGTGTGTGTGTGTGTGCATGCTTGCCTATGCATGCAGGTCCCTGTGGTGGCCAAAAGAGACCCTCGGATTCCCTGGCTCTAAAGTCAGACTCGGGACCTCTTGAGATATGGTAAGCTCTCTTCGCCATTAAGCTATCTCTCCAGTTGCTGCATAAAATTCTTTAAGAGTTTTAGGAAACAAATGCATTCTAGTAGACTCTGCTCAACTGTCAAGCTGTAGCATCACTCATGAAATGATTACTAGGAAACACTGAAAATCTTAGGAGGGGTCTGTGTTCCTTGTATAGGAGGATATAGATCTATACACAGGGAAAAGTTTTATTGAGAAGTTTGATTAAAAATAAGTTTTAACATAGAAGGAAATGAAATAACAATAATACCTACTCATGTCAGCTAACAGCTTCCACTTGTACTTTTTCTTCTGAGTGTCTTGTTGAGAAAGTGCAAATCTAAAGAGGAATGAATGGAGCAAAGGTCTCTTGATTATCGATTACCACCATGCCTGGACTTCTGCATGTAGATTGTCAAAGTTTAAACTATGCATTATACATTGAGCAAGACAGTACTTTGAAATTTACAGAGCAATAAATTTAGAATCAGAATTAAAGTGCTTTTTGATATGGTTCACTGTGTGTATCTTTCAGATGAGAGGAGTCAGACAGGGAAGTTGAAAGCAAAATAAAAGTTCATTTCTCCAATGACTGGCAGCCATGAGTAAGCAAACCACATATGGCCCTGACAATCCAGGAAGGAGAGTTGATGGAATTCTTCTGAAAACAGATTGTCAGGACTGAGAAGAGAGTTTCACAAAACTTAATCCACATCCACACATAAACTGGAAACTTTAGGTTCTTACCAGAAAAGACCAAAATTATAAGAACTGATAAACAGATAAGCTTCATAGTCTGCCCTGGTCCTCATCCTGCCTAGTGAGGAGAACTATCTTTGCTGTCTGACCCTCTTGCTCCTTACTGTGGAGACCTAAGAATGAAAGCTACCAGGAAAATGGGATGTGAGGCCAGCTAGGGACAAATTGAAAGAAAAAGACAAGACCAGTAGAGGGGAGACACTGTACCCAGTCAATCTCCAGAAACACTGCTTATTTCTGACCTGGGAAAGGAAAAGAGACAGCAGTGCTTTGAGCTTGAGATGCTTTTTAAGCCTCAGGACTGGTCATAGCTCATTTGTTCCTTAATTAAATCCAGAGTGGACACTTTTATACTGAGTCTTCTCTATAATCTCCAGTCCAGCACATAAATTTCTGCATCAGCATCTGGCCCCATGGAGACCAGTGCATCGTTTATAAAAGCATGGGGTACTATGAGGATTGATCCAGCTGCCAGGCAGCTGCTTTCAAACCTCTCCAGAGTTTAAGCCCCAGTTTTATTTAGAAGCGTCCTAAAACCCCAAAAGCAGCACTTTAATTCATCCTCTGTAATGATCCTGAATTTTTCGTAGTAGTCATCTGGACTTGGCTCTGTAAACACAATATTTCTTATGTTTTCATGACACATATGTACTCCACAGCTTTCCCTCAGTGGAGTCATTGTCTGCATCTGGGTAAGATCTTTTTTGCTTGTCTCACCCCTTAGATATCAGAGCAGGATATAGTTGCTGTTTGTCCTGGGGCTGATGTTTGGTCTCTGCATGACTTTTCTGTCTCTTCCACCAGGGGCTTCAGACAACATGAGCTTGTTCTCTCAGTGGTCTTTTTGGACTCTGAAGCTCACAGCCCAACATCAAGGCTTTGCATACCTGGGTAAGTCTAGGGGAAAGTATCCAGCCTCCTAAATTACTGAAGAATATTATGGAACACAGTGTGAGGTTGTCCCTGTTCCTTGTACATTTGTGTAAATGGTGCACTTTGTGCCTGTTTCTATCCTGGTTTTCCACAACACTCTGAGCTTAGCTTCTCAGAGCTTTCCCTGGCCTTCATGTGTAGCCTTCTGTTTCCAATGCAATGTAACAAGCAGGAGTCCTGCTCACACCGGGGATCCCCATGAAGACCATATACAAGGCATCTCTTTTTCCAGGTAAAGGAGGCTCCTTCCATTTAAGAGAACAACAAAATTCTGAAAATTCCAGAAGCTCAGTCCTTTGAGATCTACAATCTCAATTATATCTTCTCTGCTATGAAGGAGACATACATAAGTTCTAAAGATTAGTATGTGGAACTCCCTACAGAAACCCAGGGGGTTATCTAGTCTCAGAATGAGTCCAGAGAGTACTACTGAATGAGCATCTGGTTGCTGTAAAGAAGAACCACATCTGCACATCATAAAAAAAAAAATCCATCTCACATCAGATTCTTTCAAAGGACCTATGACACAGTAAATATTGTAAACATTCTACCTTCAACAATGACATAATATCCTGGCTTTTCCTTTAAAAATGAACCACACTGTAGTGTGATTCCAGTTTTTAGAAAAACTTGAAGTGTTGAGACCTTAAACAATTACCTTAAGTTCACATGATGAGTCCATGATAGAGACCACTTGAGAACACACACCCCGAAGCCAGTGCAGAGGTCACTGAACCATATCACTCCTCACAAAAGCTATATTCAGAAAAGGTATGCCACAATCACCAAAAGCAATGCAGAGATAGGAATGGGTAGACCCATAAATAGCCCTCTATATTTTAACAACATGCAAATCTTACAAGTCCCCTCAAAGCTGGGTAAACTCAAAACAAAACCAATAAAAATCCCTGAAATATTTTCATAGATTCAAAAGTTCAAACCCATTTGCTAAGAGGAAGAGAATGCTATTTTTTCTATGACCTTTGCTTGATTGACCAGGTAGAACATGATTTACTATCAACTTCTAAACTTTCCCCTCATTCTTCTTTTGTCTATCTTATTTATAATCAAAGCTTAATTAAAGAGGAGGGATGTGAAATCTAAGCCACTGGCATTTTTCTGTAAATGCTCAACTTGTACATGTCAGATCTAAAGTTGGATAAAACAAGATCACAACAGAAGCTTGGCTCTGACAGAGGTCCCAAGTGAGGGACAGAGTCATTTCAATTGTCAAACCAAATGCATGCAAAACAATGGATATTTATGGTATTTTTAAAAGTAAGTTCTGGCCTGATGAGAAAAGATAAATCAAGAACATATTATTTGAAAGTCAAAATGCACAATGTGTAAAAGCGTATCACAACAGAACAGTAAGAGTATATTCTTTCTTGTAAATTTCCTTCTGGATGTGTCTAGATCCAGTCACCAGTGTCATGAAGTAGTAGGGACTAGATTGCTATTAGCCCTGATTAAGTGAGAGTTGAATTTACTTTGTAGTTCAGGATTTGGAAGGAGAAGCAAGAGAGAGGAGAGGTGACATCCTTTGAAAATGTTGTTATTTATCTCTGCACTCAGCCCCAGAGTGGTCTTCAGATTATAGAGATACCAGATAAAAACCAGGACATACAGTGGTTTCTCATGAAAAGAAATTAAGCCATGTAAACACAGAAAGGAATAGATTCCCTTCAAATAACTCAGACAATCCCAGCTGATTGACTTGTGTCTGTGCACACTCTTGTTGAGGAAAGTCTACTAGGGTAGAATGTCAGTCCTCAGGAGTACAAGATATTCCAAAAAGTCCTCCCAGGGTAATGTGTCAGTCCTCAGGGGTACAAGATGTCCCCTAAGGTCCTCTCAGGGTGAAGTGGAAGTCCTTAGGTGTACAAGATGTGTCCCTTATCAGACCTCAAAACCTCTGCTTTCTCTCATTTTATGATACTCGAAAATTAGAAAATGTTTGAGAAAGCCATGACAAGGTAGTAAACAGAAAAGTAAGAAATAAGTACTCCACTTTTATTCAAAAGAGCCATGGGATATCATGAAAATTATTTTTCCATTACTTTCTTCTCAGTGAAAAGCTCGGTAAATCTAATCAATGCTTCTGAACAGAGAGAAATCAATATGCACTCAGCAATCAACTCCTATGACCACAATCCACTACATACGTCTAGAGCAAAGCAAAAGCTCTCTGCCTGTGTGTCCCTTATTAGCCTACACTGATTATACATAATAATGGGTTCCATCATGTCACATGTTCATATGTGTACATGACGTACTTGATCACATTTGCTCTCCTTCTCCTCTCTTACACCTCTGACAACTTCTAACCTATGTTTTCTTCCCACATTTTTTTATCCTTTTCTATTTTTATGTCTTTATTTTAATAAGTCAGTGAGTTGCATTATGATTGCTTACAGGAGAACAGGAGGTGCCTTTCCAGTCTACACTAGTGTAAAGAAAATGTCTCCTCCTCCTCCTCCTCCTCCTCCTCCTCCTCCTCCTCCTCCTTTTCTCCTTCTCTCCTTTTCTCCTCTCCTTTTCTCCTTCTCCTTTTCTCCTTCTCCTTTTCTCCTTCTCCTTTTCTCCGTCTCCTTTTCTCCTTCTCCTTTTCTCCTTTTCTCCTTCTTTTCTCCTTCTTTTTTCCTTCTTTTCTCCTCCTTTTTTCTCCTTTTCTCCTTTTCTCCTTCTCCTCCTTCCTTCTCCCCCTTCTCCCCCTTCTCCCCCTTCTCCCCCTTCTCCCCCTTCTCCCCCTTCTCCTCCTCCTCCTCCTCCTCCTCCTCCTCCTCCTCCTCCTCCTCCTCTTCCTCCTCCTCCTCCTTGTCCTTTTTCTCCTTCTCCTCCTTCTTCTTCAGTTAATCACTAACTGCATATAAATTCTTGGGAGGAAGTAGAATAGCATGAGCTGTATCTCCCTCCATGACAGGTTATTGACATGCTTGTTCTTGTGCAGTTCTTGAACAGGTGATCACAGCTACTGAGAGTAGCTGTTTCTCAACTGTTCAAAACCAGGTCTTGATATTCAGAGGCCCCACCATTACAGATATGTGCCGTTGACTGAAAGGAAGGAGTTGGAGAACTGTCTGTCAGCATTGCTTTTCAAAGACTGGCCCTGCAGGTTAGACCTGGTAATGCAGGTTTGTAATCCCAGATAAGGGGTGGGGGGTGGGGGTGGTGCTGAGACAGGAGGATCACATTTTCAAAGCTCTTCTGGACTATAGAATTAATATGCATCCAGCTGTGACAATTTAGCAAGGAGTTTCAAAATTAAAAGTAAGAGAGAAGACCTGGAAATCCAGTTAAGATACAAAGTACACACCTACCACACAAGGGATAGGAAAAAAATGAAACAAAATACTCCCCCGTGGAACTGGCATGTCCTCTTTTGGTGTGACTGGAACCTGGCTGTACTATCTACCCAAAAGATAAGACAGACAATTCCATGGCACAATAACAGTGCTCACTAATTTAGCCTCATGTCACCCATACCACAAAACATAATCTAGACATTATATGTAAAGCTCTAAGGAAGAGTTTATTTGCTTACATAACTGATTTGGAATAATATTCCACATTCAAAGGCAAAGGCTTGGTTCGTATTTTATTGGTAGTTTCTCTTTTAAATTCTTGGTTACTTAAACTTTGTCCTCTTATATTTACTTATGGAAAATATATTACTCACAGGGAATGTACTGCCTGTCTTCATGTCTGAAACTGAAAATATTTTCCCTCTGCCCTTCTCTTCAAATTGCAGTTTGACTTAGTAGAAAACCCCTGTGTTTCTCTGTCTGAGATTATTAAAATAACACACTCCTATCTTCTATCATCAAAAAAAATGCTGTGTAAAATTCTTAAAATGGCTTGCTTTTTCCTCTCTCAATGACTTAATTTTCACTGCTCATAACAAAGTGTTTTTTAAACTTCATTTTCTTTTATGTGTATGGGTATTTGAAAGAATATACATATGTGTATCATAAACATGCCTGGTATAAGGGGAGGCTAAAAGAGGGAGTCAGATCCCCTAGAACTGGAATATAGACTGTGTGGTATATTGCCATGTGGGTACTGGGAACTGAACCTAGGTCCTCTGCGAGAACAATAAAAACTCTTAACCACTGAGCCCTCTATCCAGTCCCTTAAAGATTTTTAAGGCCTATACATGTATTGAGATAACTTGTAGGTTATAAGCACTATTTAGATTATTTTCCCATATATAAGTTCCTTAGCAGGTAGACTTTGTTATGATTGTTGCCATGGGAGGAAATATCATTTCCTTCAGTAGTGTAACCACAGGCAAGCTCCAATGTATTTACTGGTAGTGTCTACCTACTGCACAGGAGCATTAAATAATGTGTGAACCACTCAGGATGTTTCCCAGTACATAATAAATGTCATGTAAGCATTTGCTGATAATATCACTTTCTTGGTTCCATCTCCTGGGTCTCTGCTGTGTTTTCAGCAGTATCAATTCTCTCTAGTTTTCTGTTCCAAATGCCTGCTTCCTCCCATATATCCAATGTCTTTGAACACTGCCAACTTTCAATGTATCTCCTTCTGCTGTCTTGTCGTGACTTCCCTGAGTTCAGCTTTGTGGAAGCATGTGATTCATCTTCTTGCAAAATCTTAGATCTTAGATAGACCACTTCCTTGCTATTTTTTCCTCACCTCCTCTAATTTTTTTTTTTTGGTGCTAAATACTGAATGCAGAGTCTCATATAAACTACTTAAGCATTTTGCCACTGATCCTATATCTCTACATATTAACCTTCATTGTTGAGTGAGAAGATTTGGTTCATAAAAAGCCACCCACAAGATCATCCTGCTCTGAAAGCACGAATCACACCCTAGGGCAGAGAAGCAACATGGTGGCCAGCCCTCTCATTATTTGGTAAATAAAAAAGTCATTTTTACTTTAAGGAATGTATGAGTATGTGAGAGATTTGATACTTCTTCTGTTCCTGGAAGAGTAGGTAGATGTTTTCACATAGATACAGTATGAGGGAGCATAGAATTTGAGGGAACACCCATTATAAAGACAGATGGCAAAAATACTGGTTTTCAATAATATATGAAAAAAGACAATCATGGTTTATTAAAAACTTATTTTCATGCTCATGACCCTTTTCACAATATGTTCAAGTAATCTGCTCTAGCCTTCAGGCATGATTTATTTCATAAAGTACTCCGAGTTGGACAGTAGCACGAAAAGAACTGTCCCTACATGTCCATGACATATCAATACACTCTTGAGCACATGTTAGTGTATCAATACACATTTGAGTACACGGTGTGATGAGTCTTCCTTTAGTCACTGCCACAAATTCTATAACAAGTGATTGTTTTTAATCTGATGAACATACTCATAAAATATTGGTATATTTTATTTGAGATATTGGTATGTTTTATTATTCGAATTATTTTGGTGTTTCATCCTAGACAGACATTTGGCAGTTTCAAATCATGTCTTGAAGATAAATGTCTTTCATAAAACATCATAGAATCTATGACATAGATAAAGATTATAAAGCCTTTTGATATGTCCATCCTGTATAAGAGCAGTTAGCTAACTGTAGTTATATGTATATCATATGTATTCTTTATTAAAACATTAAGTCAATGAAGATAAAAGATTCATGTACATAACTCACACAGAACTTAAAAGTGTACCTAGCAGACACATTTTTTTATATTTTTTCAACCTGAAAAATCAAATACAAAATAAATATCAATATTCAAATGCCTGAAATAAACACTCTTACAATGTGTAATGAAACTAGATACTGAATTCAGTAACATTCATGTTGAGTTATAAATTTGCATAAGACCATCAAGCCAACCACTGTGTCTAAAAGCCTATATGTACTCCAGTAGAAGCAATTACACAGCCATGCACTTACTTCAACACATACTCACAGCAGGGTTTCCTTAGTTCACTTTCCTTCCTCATCTGGGACACTCCTGATGTGTATGTACAATAGCCCATAATAGTCTTTTATTTAAGGGACATGTATATAAGGGCAATTGAGCTGACCCTGGACAAAAGCTTCATGGAAGAAGTTATATATTGAAGTTTAAGGCATACCTTCATATGTGCAATGAGATGGCCAAAGACAAAAGGAAATTTAAAGTGAAGTGCTTAACATGTGTGAATTCAGACCAGGAAGTGAACAGCTGTCTTAGACACAGAAAAAATCTCAGCAAAACTTAAAAAGAAGTGCATGGGAAGGAATGCTTGGGGGTCAACTCTGTTACACAGACTCTGTTCAGGAAGGGATTTACTTTACAAATGTGATCTTAGGTTTTATTTTTCTAACCTGAAAAGTGTATTGGAGTTGGCATGTGGCTAGTGCATAGCTACCCTCTTGTTCTTTCCTCTGCCTAATTTAACGTCCTGGCTTTCAGTAGTTATAACAAGAGACAGAGCTGTAGTCAGAAAGGAAAGGCTCTGCCATGAGTTTCCAAAGATTCCTGTTCTTACCTTCCCCAGTGTTTCCGGAACTTAGATGTAGGAGTGTTTTGTAGATGTATGCACTGGGACAGGGCTCCACAATTCTGTATTTTTGATTGTTTATGGTTTTTCTGAAGTGGTCTCCATCTCTTGCAAAGAAAAGGTTGATGGGAGTTTCCCAAAGACCTTAAATGACAGAAAAATAGCATATGCTCACACCTTGGCTTTCCTGAACTAATGAAAGCTTGTCCACGTTTGTCAGGTTCCTCCTGTATGTCAGGTACCTGAGGGTATAGTGCTGCAAGTATGTAACTACAATAAGACAATAAAAGTGAGCTGGAGTAAAATAACTGGCTTTGTAAATAAAGAAGGAAGAGAGGTTGAGAGTGGGCAACAACACTTGTCATGCATATTTGATACTAAAGTTTTTATTCTTCATGCTGATGAAACGTGAATATTAACATGAAATGAAAGAACACTGGCTACAAGATTTGCAATTTTATACTGGGGGGGGGGGGAAGATGAGCTGGCAATTCACCAGCCTCTTTGGAGAAGATGAGGGCTTGACTACAGAGTCAAGTACAAAGGATAGTAAACTACTTGAATGTAAATCTAGTGGTGAACATATATGTGTCTTGTCTTGTTGTTATGATAAAATCTCTGAAAGAAGTGACTTAAGAGAAGAAAGCTTTCTTCTGGCTCATAGTTTGAGGGGATATAGCCCTTCATGACAGGGACGGTATGGTGGTAGGATGATATTTGTAGCTTTTGCAACAGAAGCTTGTGGTAAAAGCTTCTTGCATATCTAGAGACAAGAAAGCAGAAGAAGAGAAAGAACTGGGGAGCAGGGATGTGGTGGCAGCAAAATCAATTATAACTCCTAATATTAGGCCAGCAATGACCCTCTTCCTCCAGCTAGGTCCCAACCCTTAAAGGTCTCAAAACTCCCCCACAATAATGCCACCATCTAGCAGTATTAAAACACATGAGACTGTAGGTGATATTTCACACTCAAACCAGATAAAAAGCAACAGATTCCTGAGTTTAAGGAATATAAGAAGAAGAAATTAAGGTTAACTCAGGTAAGGATCTCAGTTTGGTCAACTGAAAACAGCTTGAAGATGAAAGAGTTTACTACACCTGACAGATTAGAGCCCATTATCAAGTAAAGACAAGGGCAGAAGCTCAAAGCAGGAACCTGGAGGAACTTAAATAGAGATCATGGAAGGACGCTATTTACTGGCTATGCCTCCTGCTTGTTCACCTTGCTTTCATATATATTTCCAGTACCACCAGCTGAGGAGTGGTTTTTCCCACTGTGAGCTGTGTCCTCCCACATTAATCATTAATCAAGAAAATACCCCTACAGGCTTGCCTACGGGCTAATGTAATTCTTCAACTGAGGTCCCCTCTCTACAATGACTCCAGATTGTATTGTTAATTAAAACTAGCCAGCAGTAGTTGGGATTGAACATAAGACGCCTTCTCTAACTAAACAGAGAAGGGGGAGATGCCAGAAGCCAGGACCCTCGCCCTTACCCTTACCCCCTACCTTTCCCCACCTGCACAATGTCCTCTGAAGCTTGGCAGCTGCAAGATCCTGCTTGGCAACTGCAGATAGACTCAAAGCAGAGTACCATGTCTTCTTAAGAATAGCAGGGAGACCATAACTCAAGCAGTGTACCATATCTTCTGAAGAACTGCAGGTAGATCATAATTCAAGGCAGTGTACCATATAGACCATGACATGTTTCAAGGCACAGGCCAAGAAGATTTTGTACTTTTCCACCACCTGGACCCTCTTACCCCCTCCCCTTGTAAAACATGCTATAAAAAAGCATTTCATGTTCAAAAAAAAAAAGAAATTAAAAAAAAATTATCAGAAAAAAAAAAACTAGCCAGCAGAATGAGTTAAGGTTATCTTACATTTATTGTACGTGCTAAGGCCATGGAAATAAAGACAATTATGTTAAGATAAGATATTCCTCAATTGATAAGAGTTCAGGTTTTAAGTCAGGGAGACTTGGGGGAAACTAGCAAGAAAAATGACATATTGAGGCATGGTTCTGATTTAAGACAAAAGTTAATCTAGACATCTCGTAAATATTACTTTCAAAGTACTTTTGTGCTGAATGGGAGTATTATGACCAAGGAGTCAAGAACACTAAGAATAGGAGCTAGAGGGTGTGTGTATAATCCTTTGGGTAGTAAGAGAAAATACTCGGGGCGAGGGGGGAAGGTGTTCGGTGTGGACCAGAAGTACATCACGGACAAGGCACATGACACTATTCAGAAAGACTCATCGGGGCACACAACATAATAAGGGCCAACTAGCAGGAGAGAAAAGCAAGAATACTATGCACAGACATATTATCCATCAAATTATTTGGAGTAGCACTAACAGAAGTTTGGATTAACACTTGATCGCAGTAAATTGTAATGTGATTAGGAGGTTTGAACCAAAAGGAAGAGATGCTGCTATTTCAAGTTTTCAGAAATGAGAATGGAAATGTTTCTTATAGCAAGAGCAGGGTCATGGAATAATTATTTTAAAGGGAGAAGATATTCCTTTCTAGACAGGAGAAAAGGAGGGCTGCTAGCGATGGACTACACGGAAAACACTGAGGAAGTTGAAGCATTAATGATACACACTCTCTGAAAAATGCACAAATCTTGGGGAAAAGTTGGAAGGATTTAAAGATATTTGTTGAACATGTTCATTAGCAAACCCAGCGTGGGGAGCCGAGGTCTTCCTTGGCATTTGCAGAAGTCTGACAGTTCTATGTCTACGCAGGGCATCACCCCAATAGAGTTGCACATATTTCTATCACAACATAAAATTTCCTCTTGTTCTTGCCTATCTCCCTACAGGGAAAGCCATCACAGGAAGGGCTTTTGCTATAATGTGGAATGGCTTGCTCTGGACCTCCAAAGAGAGAAAATTATGCAACATGTACTCATGTCTGGTTTTATTGATTTGCTACTTGTGTGTTAGACATTTAGCAGTGAGATTGCAAATAACATCCACCTTCATTTCCAGGGCAGAGTAGTTTCTGTTTCACCAGCACAGCAGTTTGTTTATCAGTTGTCTCCCTGAGCTCTTGCTCAGTGTCTATTACACAGTTGTCATTTGGACATTTGTGGACAAGTCATATAACCTTACAAACTTTCATTTGTTTTAAATAAATACTCAGGGATGCGGTGACTAAATAACAGAGAAGGCGAATGGTTGTCATTTCAAGGAATGGCCAGTTTCAATGGCAATTGGAGAACGGCAAGCAGTGAATGCTGTAGACACTCACTAGCATCTGAGTCTTTGATTCCTGCAGATTTTGGCCTCTCTAGGAGGTATGCATAAGTATCATCTTTATGTTCTAATTTGCTCTCCATTTAAAGGCACCTATGCTATGCTGAACAGCTTTTATCCACTAAATTATTGTTTCAATTAAAATCAAGACTGGGAAGAGACTATGTGAGTTGATTTTAAAGTTGCTTTGTAAAAATCAGATAAAGTAAATTGAGAAAATGAAATGTTCTCATGATTGTACAACCAAAATTATTTCCAAAGTCAGCAAGAGGAAGTGGAGATACAAAGAAGTCGAGCTGAGATTGACAGGCTAGGAGACTGGAATGGACCAACATGACAGAAGTCATGAAATTGAGGGTAGGTAAGGAGGGCATGGAACAATAAAGCTTAGAAAGTTCAAGATTTCCAAAGTCCAAGAGTTACAGAGGATGTTGGCATAGAGATGATATATTAAAGGAGAGTGGGGACAAAGGTAATTTGAAATAAGGGACGATGAGATTTATGTGTCTGGAGTATTGGCCTCGCTGTTCCCTAACCATTTATAGGCTGATATATGAGCTGAACCACGAAGGCCATGATGAAATTAAAAGTGAACAGTTGGATATTCCATTTTCAGAATCGTCTCTCCAACTCACTAAATTCTTCTTAAGGCCAGAACACAGCAGGGAGTTTGGGAAACAGGTGGGCCTGCAGAGATTCCTCCCTATGTTTATGATATACCAGACCCTGGGAAGAAACCCACTAGGCCCGCTTATAACACTAGAGCAGAACCCACGATCTGTGTCAGAAGAGCATTTTTATACTATCTGGATGCAACTGTTCCTCTTATGATTACTGAAAAAAATATGCTGCAACATGAAATCTTGAAAATGCTTTGCAGTCACTTATCCCTATTTGAATATTTTCATAGAAACTTCAATGTTTGTTAATATCTGAAACACTAAGTGGTTAGAAGTAAGTTCTGATTGCAGAGTTAATTTTAGAGAAAGGCTCTACAAGGATGCTCATCTTTATTAAACACCACCACTGCTTGTACTGGCAAAGCCCAAGCTGGGCCACCATTCAGACCCTGGAAGGAGGTGCCAAGACCTTCATTGCTCATTATAGTCAGAAAGCCAGTTCTACTGGCAACAGCCTAGGGGTGCAATTAGGACAGGATGGGTAAACAACTCTATTCTCATTGGTACTGCCACATGCTGATCCACTGTGAAGGCAACAGCAAGCTAATATATTCTCTGCACCCTTGGAACTTAATGGGAAAGCTCATCCCAGATCTTACTCCACTAGAGGTGGCCCCAGAAATGATTTTTAATTTTATCCATTTATTTGAAGTAGCTTATTGAATTGAACAAAACGAATAAGGAAAAAAACAAATTCATAACATCTCAAACTCTCCAGGAAAGATTTGGAATCCCTTGAACACGCTAAAGAAGCTTTGGACTTAAGTGTATGTTCTAACACAGTTCCAGTTTTGGAATTCATCATTTTGATAGCACCTGTATCTGTTTCGATTCCAGATCTAAGTAGCATAGGCAATACATCTCTGCATGTTGGCTGTTACCTCCGTAAGGTAAAAAAGCTGAAATGACCTAAGAATGAGGATTCTACTTGTGAAAAATGTGAAAATATGAATAAATTTAGCAAGATTATTGTTGTTATGATTTTGCTGGGACAGAAGTGATGAATGCTAATTTTTAAACAAACTATTTTACTCTAGTGGGTTACAGTTTTTGATATTGCATTTCTAAATAAAAGTTTGGGGCTTGATTACTATCTTGAAGGTTTAATTATTAAAAGGTCTCAAGAACATTTTTATTTTGAATTGATATGACTCTACTATTTAAATAATGCATAAAACTAACAGAGAGCTGGGAGACCTGGCACTCGAGTTCATGTTTGCCTCTGTGACCTTATGAATGATGTTCTTCTCCACAGACTTAATAATGGACAGTAGATTAAAACTAGAGCTAAGTTGCCAATGAAGCCAGTATTTATCATCGCAGATCATAAAATGGAACAAGACTTGAAGGATCAAAGTATGAAATTTCTCTAAAACTTTGAATTTCCCTCTAATATTAGGCAGGAAGAGTTAAGAAGTAGGAATAGATACATATGGACTCCCAGTGTTGAAAGATACCTGCCTAGTATGTTTTAAACACAGCTTCCAAAGCTCTGTTAATGCTTGCTCTGATGTGCTACTGGCCATACAGCTTCTTCTATCATGTGGCCCTTAGGTGACAGCCCTATGAAAAGTTTAGAATAATCGAAAGTGCTAAGCTACACTTGGATCACCAACATTAGTATGTGAGATAACCAATAACCAAATCCTTCTCATCCTTTGATAGGAAAGTCAACTCAGAGATGTATTCTTTTCTGAGATTCGAAGTCATGATGTGAAGAGATATATCACTGAAAGTAAACTAAAGGAATGGCTTTCTTCAAACAAGAAACAAACCCTACATTTGTGAAAAGGATGATGAATTAATAATAATACTGCACTCACAGCATAGACGATTACTTAGTACCTAAGGGCAGTGATTGATATATAATGTTATGGTCTGGACGGGTCTCAGTTATTCATGTTGAGTGAAGAAGCCCACCACAAAGCAGAATTAATTCCTTAGGATTTGTAGTACATTTCTGTTGTGATGAAATGCCATGACCAGAAGCATCTTATAAAAGGAAAGGTTAATTTTGTTGTCTAATTCCAGAACTGGAGTCTATAATGGTGAGGCACAGTGGGCTCAGGGGAGAGGTACAGCAGCTTTTGGTCAGAATTGAAAGTTGAGAATTCACATCTTCAAACAGAAACAAAAACCAGAAAGAGTGAGTTGGAATTGAGGGAAAGCTGTGTACTCTCAAAGTCTGCCCTCATTGACATTAGGCTGTGCATCCCCAGACAGTGACACCATGTATTCAATTCCTGATCCTATGGGATACATTTCTCATTAAAACTATCACAGGGCATATGCCCAGAAGTAGCATCACGAATGCATTTACGCATATGTCATAATGAAACCCATTACTTTGTTCAAGTAGTATATGTTAATAGAAGGACATAATGTTTTATTCTGTTAATGTACAGCTATAAAAAATTGAAGCTAATTTCCAGAGGAGAAAGTTGCACTGAGTTTGCCTAGAAAGATGAGAAAGAGGGTAGAAGAAAGAGACTCGGGAGTTTTTTGAGATGTAATCTTTATGTTTCTACTAGATTCTGATGATAAATGCATAGATTTAAATGTCTCTTAAGGGACCAATGGGCCAGCTCAGCAGGTAAGAGCTCTTGAAGTCCAGCCTGACAGCCTTAGTATATTCCCTGTGACCCATAAGGTGGAAGGAGAGAACTGACTCCTGACTCCCACAAGTTGTCCTCTGACCTCCATACATACATTGTAATATGAGTGTAATACACACATATACACACAAAAAAATAATACTTTAAATCAATAAAAATAACTGCCTGCTGAAATGTACACTATTAACTACTTTTCATATATTCATTTAAGAATGATAGGTGCACTTTACTATCAGAGAAGTTACTTTGTAAAAATGACTATTTATCAGAGGGAAATCTGGGTCAAACACACACTATAAATATTATGACAAATGCTCAGACTTAGTATACAAGTATCAGGATGGAAGGGTGCTGTATATGGTGTATGTATAACTTCCTTTTCAAACTTCATGATACTTATCTATTTCTCCTTATTAGGCCAAATCCAAGCCCCTCCCTCTTCTGTCTTACACATGTGTCCCCTTCCAACCACATATATGTTCTACACACAAGAGTTACTTACTAGGTAACTGCTGCACATATATTCTTCACATATTTTCAGACCTATATTCTTCTCCTTTCAGACTCCCTTTATGACTTACTTACCAACTCTGTCTACTTTGGCTAAGGTTCCAGTGAGCTTCTACTCCTTTCTTAGGCCTTCTCAAATCCTGCTTTATTTTCTTTAAACTCTAGTTACTGTAGCATTTGGAAATCCTTAAATGATATTGGACCAAAAAGCAAGGATAGTTTTAGCCAGTGTGTCTCTGTCCGTTAACCTGGTACAGAGCAGTTGTTAACTGGGTCAGTTTCTGAAACAAGTAATGACTGTATCATCCGACTTAATATCTTATTTTAATTTAAAAAAAATTTAAAGATTTATTTTATTCATTTTACAAATATGAGAAAATATAAAGTATTTTGTCTGCGTCCATGCAATGTGTTCCACATTGGCATCTGGTGATCATGGATCCTCTGAGTTTGAAGTTACAAACAGTTGTTAATTGACATGTGAGGGATGGGAATAGAACTTACGTCTTCTGGAAGAATGGCCAGAGTTCTTCAGCTCCCAGTCATTTCTCCAGCTACTTAACATCTTAACATAAAAAAAAAAAAATCCTAACGAAAATAGAGATGTTGAGCACTTCAAATAGATCTTGGGAATTTTCTAGCAAACGGGTCAAGTACATATTTATTATTCACCTTGGATAAGGAATGAAATCAAGCCTCAGGGAAAAAAAGGCTAATTTCCTTGAGGCTACAGTGTCTGTCCATGATTCCTGGTCTATCCTGCTAAGGCAGCAAGAGTTCACCACATGTGTCCTGATGGAGGGTTTCACTTTGCACACTTCCATCATCAAGTGTATAACACAGTTTACATGCTGGAGTCAGGTTTCCTCGTCTTCACTGCTCAACCTTCGTTGTCCCAGACATTTTAGATTTGTTTTTGGACACAGGCACAACACAGACATCAGCAATATGTCTCCATCCTAACACTGCCATCAACACATGTGCAGCTAGTCCTTTAAAAGGGATCGTTGTTTGCAACACTTTCATGTCATAGGCCATCTTTCTCTGCTGGTAAAATAAGGCACACTTTGAATGAAACAAGTAAAAGCCTTGAACAGAAACGTAGGACAGGGGAGTAAAACGTCTATACACTCCCCTAATAGGTTAGTTAAAGATGAGTCTAGGCTCCTTCTGAGGCAACATGTTGGGTGGTAACATGAAAGGGTGGTATTAGCTGAGTGATGGCCACTTGGGGATTTCCGTGGGTTTATAAGAACTCATAGAGATTCTGGTAAGCTCAGATAACTTTAAGTTATCTGTAACTTAAAGCCTATAAGTGAGACATGACTTAGCCCATTTTCTCAGAGAGAAGTACTATGTTTATTTCTTTACCCTTGTGCCATTTATACATTTATGTTCATCAAATATTAATGATGTCAGCCTCCCAATATATCAAGGATCTGCCCTCTACTCTTTTAGCACCAAGGCAATAACCTACAACTAATTACCTTCTTCCTCTACCAACAATAACTATCATTGTGTGTCTTTTGCTGCAGACAGGGTCTTGCAATCCTTTGCTTTGGTTGAAAAATGGCATTGCTTATAAGTCCCCACCCCATACATTGCAACTGGAAATCACAGTCCTTCTTTCAACTGTAAAGTCAGTAGTCTTGGTTACCTGTTTAAACTCCACAAGCTTTTTATCAGAGGTAGGATTAACTCTAAGCCTCTGAACTTGTCTCCCAGGACCTGTTTGATCTAATATTATGAGACTCTGGACCTCATCTTCCTATCAGATGCTAGTCATGCCATGTGAGTGTTGCACCATAATTTATAGAACAGACACGGAGGCATGAATCTGGGTAATGGAAGCAGCATTTTCATGTCAATTTCTTCATCCACTGTTGTGTGCACTGGACTCTCCTTCATTACCTCTTCAGCAATGAAGTCTCTTGAACTGGTTTTGAAGTGTGTGAAGATTTGAACATGCCAGCATTTGCCCCTGGGAGGGTCTACATGAGCATACTCTGTTCCTAGGTCAGTTTACACTTTAATTTCTATTTTGTACCCAAATTCTGCTACCTAGCTCCTATCTACAGCCCTTGGTGAGGCATCTGACGAAAAATTTCTGAACACTTGCCTAATGAGGAGTCTGTGAAGCTGACCTTTCTTCAACTTCTAAGTAAGAAGGTCTCATAAGCTTCTAAGTACAGAGCAACTCTCACACAGATGTCCTCACGATGGCATCCTCTTCTGTAAACCACCCAGAGTGTTTTCATAATAGTTTATCTTAACATTATTACATACACTTAGCACTATATCTAAGGAAAATCACTTCCACTCCTAAAAGGTATTGTTATAATTATTGGGAGAAATGCTATTCTTGGTATTAACATATAATTATGTCTCACAACAAATGTGAGAAACATTTTATTAAAGTACTCTCTGCTTCATTTCCTATGGATAAAACAACTGTAATTATATATGTGCATAGATATAATGTGTGTATATGAATATTTGTACTTCAAAGTTAGTTTTAAATTTTAGCATTAAAATAGCATTAACTCTAAATTCAAAACTAAAACATTGATTCACACATAGTTCATGAATTTATTTAGATATGGAAAAAAGTAAAAGTAAATTTGAATTAAACTTTCATGGCATAATTTCAAAATGTGTACACTAATAATTACTGGAACTACCAGAAATCTATATTGGATTAAAGTTAAAAACTCATAAACTTGAAAATAGTAACAATAAATCACACAGCCAGACAATTTTCCAAAAGCCTTTCAGAAATTTGAGATTGTCTAAAAAGTTCCGAAACAAATGCCTGAAACCTCAAATACTGGGATATTTCAGTTCAGCTTTATCTAAATTTCATTTAATCCCAGACTGAAACCTGACACAATGTTCAGAATGTGTATCATAGTTTGCCCAGGAACCACTTCATACTTGCATGACAATTTCATTAACATCACAAAGTTACTAAAGATAGTGTCCCCTTAGGTAATTTATTCCAATACATTCACAAGCTTGATCTCAGCTGTCACTCAAAAGGACCAAGAAGATTTCCAAAATTAAAAATTAGAACCCAATTAATCTTCAGCCTAACGTCAACATGTTTCACATTTCCTTCCGTGAGCCAAGAAATTTTGGAAGGTGACATCATGTCTGAGAAAATGTCACACCCGGCAGGAAAGATTCTTTGACTAATTAGAGTCTCCCCTTTGAGGGGATGCTGTGGAGAAAGTGTTGAGAGCATACAACTGTCCAGCAAGAACAGAGCAATTCCTTTTTAATCCATATGACACTGCAACTAAGATCCACTGCTCAAGAATTTACAAGGTCACCAAGTCTCTTTGGTTGAGGGACAGGTGCCCACATGGAACATAGGAAAAAATAGAAAAAGCTACTTTCTCAGGACATGTCAACTCTGAGAACAAGCAGAGGAGGAGGAGGAGGAGAGAGACAGAGACAGAGACAGAGAGACAGAGAGAGACACACAGAGAGACAGAGAGATGAAGGGAGGGAGGGAGGGAGGGAGGGAGGGAGGGAGGGAGGGAGGGAGGGATTACTGCAGGTGCTATAAACAGTAGAAATTAAATAAATGTATGTGTTCATCATGGGAAGAGAATAGAGTCTAAGGTTCATCCCATTTAAGTCTGACCACAAATAAGCATTTCCTTTTAGCTGAGTGTTCTTGAGAGAAAGTTGAACAGACAATCATTGCTTAGATGCAGTTTTTAAAAAAGCAATAAATTGCTTAAATTCAAATAAAATTCTTAAATTCCAATAAAATTTCATAGTACATTGTGTTTCACTTAAAAATTCATCAGTTTTTAGCTGAAAAAAATACTATAAGTTAATCAGAATGATATTAAACAATATAAATATTTGGTTAAAGAACTTGACTAATGGTGATTTCATTGCTAAAATAAACATGAAATAAAGATGAGGGATAATGCTGGAGTCTTTTCTTCTCCTACAACTAATTCTCTATTACAAGGATTTTGCCAAAAAATGAGGTGTTCCAAGCACTCAATCCATTTCATTCTTTTAAGGAAATAAATACACTTTAAAAATAACATGTGTTCTTATTTCAAAAAGCTTAAATAATTCATGAAATGCATGTGTAGTGCTCATTCCCCCAGTCCTTGTTCCTCTTCTGACACATTTTTGTAGAGACATTCTGGATTTAGGTCTGTGGTACAGCATTTTCCTCCATTTCCAACTGCTCACATACCACACACCTCAAGAGGAGGTCAGAGCAGAGCTCAACTCTCCAGGAGACACTCTTTGTCCTATTTTTCTGTCACATGAACTCTCTCCACTATCTAGTCCATGTTAAATCTGATCCCACAGTCCACATCTTCTGTCTCCCCTTCACTGTCTGCACATCATGTCCCTAGTAGAGCCCACAGCCAATGTTTGCTTTGGTCCCAGTTATGAGTGGATTTCCATCCATAGTTTCATTACCTTGCTCCTTTACTATTCTCTATAGGTATGGCCTACTTCTCATAGTTCATCTTCAAAGAATGAAGCTCCTGTCCATTTCTTTAGTCATAGTAGTCACTGGACAAACAGTGCTAAGAAACCTGACCCACCCTGATATCCATTGAGTCCTTACATAGTGGAGTTTGGCAGGCAGGTTCTTTCCTATGGCCTCCCATCGTGTTTACAAAGCACATCCTCTCAGGCTGTTTTCTATAATCCCTGCATGGTTCAACCTTCTCTCAGGAACTGAACTGAAAGGAACAACTGGTTTATGCTGAGATTCTGTAAATGGGATGAACTCTATTCTCTTCCCATGATGAACTTATCCATTGGTATGTTTAATTTCCACTGTTATAGCACCTGCAGTGACTCAGGTATTTAGTGTATCTTTGTTATAGGTCACTACCTTATTTCTGCACATTGTTCAGGCAGGCCTCATTCAAGTGTCACCCTACCCATTAACCTTTCAGCCTGGAAAAGCCCTTTTCTGACAGGAAACATCAACTCAGTGGCACTTCTTGGCCATACCATATTTATCGCAGAATACAATCATCATTTCTATATGGATGTTATCTCACTCCCTACATGAAAATCTAAAAGCTATGATAAAACAGCATCTTGCTGACTTTTAAGACCCATTGATTTTAAGAACTAAACTTAATGACTGATGATTATAATGTTTTTAATACAAAATATAAAATGCATCATAGCTGAGGTCTAACAAGGAAGTAAAAATTGAATACTATGTTTCATCAGAAAAAAAGTTGACTCTCCAGTGTTTGTTCAATCATAAATGGTCAGAAAATTAAAATAATATATGTTGTACTTTAATGGATCAAGTTTTTAAGTTGTGAAAAAAAAAACATGTTACTAATTTAATATCAAACTCAAAGCACATGACCTGCCTAAGATTTTGTGAATCATTCCTACATAAGAACACTGCATATTTTATAAAACACAAAATAAAAATTATAACCTTGAACCCACAAGTCATGATAAAATAGGAATAATTCTCTAACAGATGTGTATTTTAAGATAAAACATTGTATCCGTAATGATTAAAAGGTTCACAAGAAGAATGAAAAATTGTGTAGAAAGGAACACTAGGCTCAGTGGGGTAGCAAAGTGCAAGTCCATACTCATTTGAATTTATTGAAATGGCGGAATTGAGGCTGTGCCTCACAAACATTCCTTGTTTACTGGTCTTACTTTGAAGACTTGTGTTTCAATGATGCAGATACTTCTGGAATATTTATAATTCTAAGGAACCAGAAAACTTTGCAACAATCCCCTTTGAGACTATGCCATTCCAGTAGCCATAAGTGTTAACCTTACATATCTGAAAATTTGTTATACTTTTGTCTCCAATCATATGGTTCTACAGAAAAGCATACTTCACAGAAAACGCTATCAAACTCTCAAGACAGTGATTATGTTGACCCAATTCCCAGATAAGCTTGGAGCACAATCCTGTCTCTGCTGCTACTAGATGATGCTACTCCCCAACCATGAAGTATCCTTGTGGGACTGCATAAGAGTATTCTGGTTCATGGCTGGGCATGGGCCTAGAACCCCGAGACTCTGAGTGAGAACCGGCTGGAGTTTGGCCAAGCCCCCAGAACTCAGAGTGCAGTCTCATCTCCAGGGATCTACATTGTTCTGTCACATAGGCCATTACAGCCCCTCCCAATGTGCACACATGGAGGGAGTAACTAGAGGCCTCAGACCCTAGGGATTTACATACTAATGAAGGCCAGAGGTCAGAGCAAATTAAGCATGCTTCCCCAGAACCTCCCCCTTCCTCCCTCCCTATTTAACTCAGGACTGCCCTGAGGTTTTTTGTTTGTTTGTTTGTTTTTGGTTTTTGGGTTTTTTGGGGGGGGGGGCGTGCATTGATATCCATCCACCATCCACCATGACAATAAACCCTTTTTGAACCAAGGACTTCCTCGTGTCATTGGGGCCCGCCACCGCCAAAGCCTCCACGCGGCTAGAACCTTAGACCTTCTCCTGCATGTGGGACCCGCCAGTGTGGAAACCCACTGGCACTACTCCACCGCTGTGGCTCTTTTCTTCCACTATGTTGGTTCCAGGGAATGAACTTGGGCATTCAAGCTTGTGTAGAAGATCCTTTGTCCAATAATCTGTTTCACCAAATGAATTTTTAATATTTTAAAAGGAATGTAAGTTTCAAGCTCCAACCTGAGACAGACACCAGATGGACAAAGTGCTTGCAAAGCATACTCTCCTCTCCCTGTGCCACTTTCTATTGTGCCTGCACTGGGAGTCTCAGGTCCTTTGTTTCCCTCTGGACAACTGCAGGTGTGGCCGCCAAATACGAGTTATGTGTGTTTCGGGATTTCTCCAAAAATGTGCCATTGTCTAAAAGTTCCAAGAAAAATTAATGTCCCACTGAAAGCCACAGTGAAAGTTGAGGATTTTCTTTAGACCTAAACAAAGAATACATTTCTTGGTGTGTGCCTGTGTGGCCTGTACAGAAAGTAAATACACAGAGGCTATCTTCTAATATCAGCCTTTGCATGATAAGGGATAAAATGTGTGCCGTATGTTCATTCCCGATTTTGATTTGACCACCTGTACTGTGAGACTGTGTCCAACCACTGGCAAAGAGAGTCAATTTGAGCATAAGAAAACATCCAAGTGTGGCTGGGTTCTGCAGAGGAAGGGAGGCTTTCCAAGGATCACGTAATACGATATGTGTGCCCACTCTTGGGGATGGAAACCAGTTATATATTCTAGCTTTTACTATTTTTTTAAGCAGAAACAGAGACGCGATGAGTCCAACTCATAAAAATTCAAGAGAATATATATATATTTTTTAACAGATGTGGTGGCCTGCTATTTCAAACAGCTGAATGAGAGCAACTTGGCACATAAACCTAGCTCCCCAACTGCCTCTCTGAAGCCAATCATATAAATGATTTTAATTGCCACTGCATAAGTGGGAACTATTGAACAATTATTTGGATGTTATCATGCTTTTGCTGCTACTACTGGCTCCCCACACAAAGGTTATTATAAGCACTGTTTTGGACTCTACACTTTCATTGGCCTAACAGTCAGCCTCTGTGGGTATCAGCCATACAGCTACAATTTTAAGGCACCTGTTATTGTCCCTGCCACGCACAGCACAACACACATGCATGCCTCATTCAGCCTCACCCTTCTCGCTATGATGGATAGAAAGAAGGGAATGTGATAAACTCACACAGAGCTTTGCATGATTTATGGTCCCTCACAGCAATGTTTGCATTTTATAGGGGTCAAGTGTACAAAGCCTTCATCTCTTGGGTTGGAATTTCAGGCATGATTGGCAGAGCAGAGTTGGGGAATGAAGTCCTAGCCCCTCCCAGTCCCACCCTACAGACAGCTCTAGGCTGGTCCTGCAGGTGAGGACAGCTCTGCAGATTGCCCTGAGATGAGTTGCAAATGAAAAGGCCATTTAAATGCTTCTTTTATAAAGAAAGACACACACATACACACACACACACATACACACACACACCTGCACGCGCAAGCGTGTGTGTGTGTGTGTGTGTGTGTATGTATTTTAAGCAATGCACATAGTTGCCCCATAAAGTCATAAAAAGCCCCCTCTCTTCCCTCTTTTTTTTTAATCCCTCAAGAACACACTGCTAGTCACCATTTGCTGACACTACAATGAGGCTCTTCCTTTACTAGGCAGAGCTTTGGGCCTGTGCTTATACATAGGACTCTATACAACTAAGAATATACAAGAGATTAATCCATGGGAGAACTGTGAGACATTCTTGAGGATCTCTTGTCACAGGCCTTTATAAGATATGAGTGGCTGAACTCAAATCATAAATATGTTTCTTCAACATCAAATATCCACTGAATATCTAACCCTGCTAGACCTACAAGCTTCCCTCTCTCTTTCTTACGATGTAGGCTTCCAGGCATCTCACTGAAACCAAATGAGACTGCATCATTCTGGCTTTTGAAATCATCATCTGCATAGCATAAATATGCTGAATTTAATATTTAAAGAGAAATGCTAAGAGAAACTGTAGTGAGGGATCTACATTTAAAATAAGGACTTGAGAAAATAATAAATAGAAATAAAATTAATTTGCTTCAAGTTTGTAAACTAAAGCATCTGCTAATAATAGTACAAGATATCACTTCTAAGAATAAACTATTATCTTCTAGATATGGAGTATGTAGATATCTGCTTTACCTCTCTGTTAAGAGTTTCTTTCTGGCTTCTTGTCTTTCTCCCCTTATAGACTTATCTCCAGATGAAAATAATGTAATATTTTCTACCTGTCTTTCTCCCACCTCCTGGCTCCCTATTTCCATTGCTGAGTCATGTTCACATCCCCTACACAGTCTGTTCAAACTAAAATTCTCTCGAATGCTTACCTCCTTACCCTACACTGCTGAGTCTGGAGGAATGTCTGTTAGCATATGGCTCCTCCCATTCAGGAATTCTGCCCTTCCCAACTTTCTTCTCCAAATGGTTTCCCCAGATAACTTCATGGCTCACTCAGACACTAGACTGAGTCTCCTGTCCAACTGTCGCCTTCTCTCAGGACTTTTTTCTTGGCCAATCTATCTGAAACAGCACATGGCTTTTCCTAGCCTTTCTCATGCCGCTCCATGTTTCCCTGCTAGGATGGTTTATTAAATTCTTTTTATCTCTCTCCCGGTAGAACTGGAACAGAAGAACTTATGGTTGCTCATTTTCTCTATCTTTAGTGCCCATGCCTAACACATAGTGGATGTTTCATAAGAGCAGATTAATGAATTAATGAACCCATTTGTATGTACAACTCATGCTGAAGCTAATTTTTAACCCTTCCCATGGTCTGCTGAGAAGGCATTTTACATGTTAGTTCATTTTTTTCAAAGTAATAAAACAATCAAATGTTGGGACCCTGATACAGTAGATTTACTGGACTCTGACATTTGCACTCTTATCCACTAAATGTGCAAATACAGAGACGAGATAATTGACAGAATATAACACACACATACATACATACAGTGCCTTCTGGTACAATGGCTAGTTTAATACAAAGAAGAGAAAAATCACAAGACGTGATATACATACATACATACATACATACATACACACATACATACACACACATACACACACACATATACATACAGTGTCTTCGGGTACAATCCCTTGCTTGGAGGAATTTAGTTTCTAAGCCTCCAAATTAAAATGGAAAACTACTCAAAACTGCAAATTTTCTCCATCTACAGAATATAAGGTCTAAATGTGGTTACAGGTTTCTGGGGAAAAGAAAGATGGTTTGCAGGCAGGGGCCTGTGAGAATGTATTTTTTGCAGAGGTGGGGAAGTGTGGAGCAAGGGAATAAAACAGAGAAAATGAGAAAATGAAAGGAAGAAAAGAAACAGCTTCCCCTACCAGATGCACAGAACTGTCAAATACGGCAAAGCCTGTAAAATGGTCCTCTGCTGTAGGCCATAGAATAGAACTGTAATAAACTGACCCATAAAAAGTCATGTAAACATTATAACCTGTTTTTACTAGGTCTTTAAGCACGGGGAGCAATTGATCTAAACCAGCTTGGCTCTCCTAGGTTCCTGAGTCTCCGTGAGAATCCAGCCTCCAACATGGGTGTTCAAATGCCTCTGGCACTAAAAGCCAAAAATAGGAGTGAGCTAGAAAATTGCAGCTATTTAGTTATTTGCCCTGGGCAGAGGGTTGATATTTCCTAAGAGCAAAACATCTAACAGGAGAAGTCTAAAGCAAATGTCCCTTTCAGTAGGTGTCTACATGGAATACTTTAACTCTGTATGTCTCTGCCTGAAAAAAAAAAAAAATCTTTGTGATAGAAAGATGCTGCTGTAATCTGTCCCCAACTATCTGTGAACATAAGTATTGGGTGAGAGTTGGCACATCCATGCCTCAGGAAGGATCAGTGCAGACTGTCTCTCTACAGCCCTAACACTTTAAATATGAAATACAAATGTGGAAATTTCAAGTAAGATTTTTACAGGTGTCAACATGAACAGTCATTCCATTACCTCCTTGTGGAATGCTTGTTAAGCCACTCTTGAAAATATCCCTTTCTCTTTCTAAATTCCTAGAATCTAAATGCAGGGAAGGCTAAGGGCAATTAGGCATGAAGCCTACAGCTACGTTTGCAAGCTGTAAATTTTCAGTCTTGTTTTTGATCTAGTTAATATTAGTTCAGAAAAAGATGGCTAGGCTGTCAGGAACACAGTTTTGCTGGTCCTCTGAGAGATAGTTGTCAAGCATCAAACTCTAAGAGGTCATATCCAAGCAGAAAATAATCTTCATCTCACATTGAGCTTGACTGCCATTGGTAGGCCACTCATGGTCTGGTTGGCAGTCACTCCGTAGCATCATATGGTGGATGGACTGGTTTATTCTGGCCAACATTTCAGTTCCATAAACCAAACACAGCTCTGTACCTTCCTTATAAAAAGCCAAGACTTACTACCCCATTTCTAAGATGAAGAATGATGATGACTATGGTCAAGAAACTTATCTAATTTGGGGACATCCAGGGGAGGACAGGAGTCAGCCTCTACTGGGAGATAACTATAGCTGCCCTAGATAAGTTTCTGTGTTCTCAACATCTGATACATGAAACACCAGTGTTGAGAGTGCTTCCTAAGTAGTCATAGAAAAATTTCCATTAAGTAGAAAAAGTAAAATGAAATTGGAAGTGAGATTTATTTTTCTTATTTAAAATTATAATTTGCAAGAATTTCCCCAAATTTGAAGACACTGAAGTTTGCCTAATACATGAGCTTTACATAAATATGTTATTAATTGAGATGGCAACTCTCCCAAAAGAAGATTTACATTTGAGATATATTTTTTTAAGTCATAGAAACCTGAATGTATTTTAAGCACCCCTGAGAATTTAGCAACAAATTCACTGAATTTAAAGGGAGGAAGTAAATGCCTTCTATCTTCTGGTGAGGAAATGGAATGCTATATGAAACCCTTCAAACCCTAAACAGAAATACAGAAAGAACAATCAGATATTACATATGTTTGGTGTCTGCAGATCATGCAAATAAATGATGCATCTGATCTCCAACATAATCCCTGGAAGTTGGCCCATCCTGGCATTTATGGATATGCAAAGCTGAGGGAAAGTTACTTTTTACCAAGACTATGTAGTAGAGCCAGGTTCCCAAACCTTCCGTTTCCTTGTGATATGAAAAATTGCAAAACATTCTTTGTCCCCTCTTTCTGGTCCCCATTCCTAGTCCTCCAGCCCCCCTTTCATCTGCCTGTCCTTCTTGAAAGATACAAGTCAAGAAAGGGCAGAAGTCTTTTCTATCACTGTAACCAAATGCCTCACAGAAACAACCTAAGGAAGATACATTTATTTTGGCTGGCAGTTTCAAAGGGTGTCATGGTTTTGTTTGTGTTGTTGTGATAAAACACTCTGACCAAAAGGAACTAAGAGGGGATGGATTTTGTTTGACCTATGATTCTAGGTCATAATCTATCACTGAGGTAAGTTGGTTCAGCAACTCAAGGCAAGTGAGCTTCTTGTTAGCTTGTTTTCAAGCTCATACTTAGCTAGCTTTCATACATGGTCCAAAACTACCTAACCATGTATAAGCTGCCTATGGTGTCTAGCCTCTATCACATCAGTTAGCAATCAAGACTATCCTCCATAGACATGACACGGGTCAATCTGGTCTAGGTAATCCCTCAGTTGTGATTACCTTTTCAGATGACTCTAGGCTGTGTTGAGTTGATATCTAAAACTACATAGGGCAGAGGGATTCGAAAACCATGAAAAAGACAGTGTGACAGTATCACTAAGGAAGAGGCCCTCACACTTTAGCAGATGAAGAAGCAGAAAGAGTTATCCCCAACCAAATATGGTTATAACTTTTAAAAAAGGCCACCTTCAAGGGCTCACCTGCAGTCAGGCCCTATAGACTCCTAGTAGCCTTGGGCCAAGTATTCAAACACAAGACACTAGAGGTACTTCACATTTAAACCACAACCGAAGGGTCACCTGTCCTTCACTGGACATTCTACCAAGCTTCCTATTCTTTCCCATGCTGTCCAAGTATCCTTGAAGAGGATGGTATTCTTGCTAGGAAGGCTTGTAGTCTTAAGAAAAATAAAGAGTATCCTTATCCCTATCAAAAGGAAAGACATGCCTAAGAGGCTAGAGAGCAAACAAAACTAGCATTTGTGACTCCAGATATGACACCCTAAATTACCGACTTGTCCATCTTATCTTTTCAATGGCATGAATACAGAACATCCTAAAGTGAAGTCACAGTTCTATTTGTTTGTATATCTTTCTAAGATCAGTTACTTCTCTCAATCATCAGAGCTCATGATATGGGTAGTGAAGGCCACAGAAGGCAATATGGGCATAGCTCAGCAGCAACCTGAGGACATGAAGCTGGGATACAATAGTGTACAAACAGCCAGACATTGACAAATGATAGTTATTTTCTTATTTAGGAGGGAAGCTATGGTTCATTCTTCTTGGTTATAGAACTTGGTTTTCATCTTGACTGCTTGACTGTATCTGGAATCTACTGAGCAATCTTGTGAGAGAATTGTTGATTGGGTTGTTTGAAGTGACAGTAGCTACCCTAAATGTAGGCAGCACCTTCCAGTGAAAGGAGGTCCAGAAGGAACATTGGTCTTTGCCTACTTGCCTTCATACTTTCTGGCAAGTGCATCTACTCTAATGTTGGTACTTCTGCATTACCTCACTGATATTGGAACCCATCATTTTCAGCCCTTCAATTTGAACTGAAGAACACTGGTTCTCTAGAAATCCTCCAAACCTTCAGTGATAAACTGGATCTGCTATGACACTTGACCTCATGAATTTAGCAATTTCTAGGTTTTCTCTAGTATAAGACATCTGTAGTTAGAATAACTGGATTCTAGTTTAGAGTGAAATCTAATAAATCTCCCTTTAATATAAATTCATTGTGTCAAATCAATTTCTTTCATCTGACTAATATAACAATATATCTGAAACCTGGCAGCTAACTTCTTTTAAATGCTAGTTTGCTTGGCTCATGGTTCTGTACGCTGTGAATTCTGAAATCATAATGTCCACAACTTTACATGGCCAGAACCTTCTTACTATGTCATTTTATGGCAGAGGAATCTCAAGTCAAGACAGAGAAAATGCAAGTTTAGTTCTCCCTATTCTTATAAGACCACTGATGCCACCATGGGATTCTCACCTTCGATACCACATCTCATCTTAGTAAACTCCTACCCCACACTAAATAATACTCAGGGATTCAATTACCATCACAAATCCCTCAGTTGAATTGAGGGAAAAGGTTGCCAGAGCAGCATTTAAGGGGCAAATTTGAATCCTAACATATGTATCCTAAAAAAATCTATTCACAGTCTTTTGCCAATGTTATAGAGGAAAGGTTGAAGAACAAGAAAATCAGGGAACATGCAGAAATGCTAGCCAACTGTTCAAAACACAAGGAAACTCTGGCCAATGGTATCCCATAGACCAAAGACTGCTATGTTACAATTAAAAACATATTTAACAGGGGGCTGAAGAGATGACTTGCTTCCAAGCATGAGTACCTGAGGTCAATGCCCAGACTCATCCACCCGCCAACACACATGAAAGACAAGAGTGGGCATATATTTTGCAGTCACAGCTCTAAAGAGGTACAAACAGAAAAAATCTGAAAGAGTTTCTGGTAGCATAGCCTAGTCTGCTTGGTGAGTTCCAGGCCAATGAAGACTCTGTCTCACAAAATAAAAGCATACAGTATCTTAGAAAAGAAAGATGTGGTTCTCCTCTGACCTCTAAACCTGTGTATACACACCTATACATACAAATGCGCATGTACACGCACATACATGTGCACAAAGAGAGTAATCTTCAACAAAGCATTCCAGGTGGATATGTCTGATATCAAGACTAAGTCACAATTTTTATTCTTCTGCATTTTCATCACATTTTAAAAGAGTTTTATTTATCTCTTTATCATGTATATATAATTGTATATGAGAGCATAAGCATGTTGATGCCACACAATTTGTACAGTGATCAGAGGACAACTTTTGGGAGTTAGTTTTTTCCTTACACATGTGTTTTATTAAACTTAGGTCATGGGTTTGTGTAGACAGTCATTTCACCTGCTGAGCCATCTCACTGCCATAATATACTTTTAGATTTTGCTTTTTTATGACTGTGTGTGTTTTAAGTTATTCTTCTTATGACTGATGGCCAGAAAGGAACTCTTGTTGAGCCATCTCTGATACATACATCATGAATTACAACACTGAGGTAACTAAAATTCTCATAGGCTGGAGTTGTCAACCTTCTAGACCTGAAAACTTGTGGTTAGCAACCTCAGCAAGGACAGATTGTGATTGCTTCCTGTGGACTGGAACCAGTGTGCATAGAGATTTCTGCAGCATTTACCAAAAATTGAAAATTAGGGAGAATCATCATCCCATGGATTGATGGGCAAGGACCAAAGGATATGATGTTTGTTATTACTGCTAAGCAAAGTACAATAACGGTGATATTGACATTTGTGGTGTTGGTTAAGTGGCAGACACTGATATGGGAACATCACACATATGAACAGCTATCAGATACCTCAAAGAGGAACCAAGACTTTAGGAAGAACTCATGTACAGCACACCAAATGCCATGTATCCTGTGATGTCAGAGATACTGGATTACCATCATTTTAGACCCTTTACTGAAAAATTCTTGGAATTTGCTTCTAATTAAAGATTCATCAAATTTAGATGTAGTGCTAACTGCAATAATGATAACTTCAAACGCTGTCTAAAGAGTCAAATAATGAACACTCTTGACAGCCAAGACAGTTAATTGCTTTACTCTCGGTGTGATAAAACACCATGACCAAGGCAAGTTACGGAAGAGTATATTTGGACCTTATGATTTCAGAGTATTGAGTACATGATCATCAAGGCAAGGACCATGGCAGCAAGAAGGCAGGCATGGCATTAGAGCAATAACTGAGAGTTCACATCTTAAGAGAAACCAAGAGAAAAAAGTCTCAGAATAATGAGTTATTCAAAACCTCAAAATACTTGCCTACAACATACCTCTTCCAATGAGGCCACACTTCCTCCTAATCCTTCCCAACTATTTCCACCAATTGAGGACCAAGTACTTAAATATACATGGCAGCCATTCTCATTCAAACTACCACAGTAAGTGTTCCATGTGAACAATGACCCACAGTCAGAGATGATTCTAGCAGGACACTCAAGAGGAAAAAATTATGCCTCATGAAGGAGGTCCTGACAGTCCCAGGACCTGATCTCACTGGAATGAACATACAGTGACTCTAGCAGGTTGTCCAACATCAGTTCCACATGCATCTGTTCTGGCAGAGGGACACATTTATTCCAATTAGAATGCCTAGGATGTTGTGATTGGACAATAAGACTGGAGACATTCCAGTCCCATGGGAAGAAATCACTGATCATAGTGAAAGGGGTGCTCCCCTACCATTGTATCTTTAGAGCTGAGCACTAGAAATGAATTAGAGGAACAGCTGGAAACTGGAAGCATCCTTTCTGATCTCAAAGCAGGCTGGAATGTACACCCCCAGCCTTACTCACCTGCAGGAACAGCCTATAATCACAGTCTTTAGCACAGCCTGTCTGCACCAACATGAACCTGCAGCCCATGCCCAGAGGCTCCCACCCTTAACAGTCTCAGCCTCAGGTCCTGGCTCGTTCATCTCCTTTCCATTATCTCTCCCTTAGTTTCAGCAGCTTAGCAAGCTGAGTTCATGAGGCATGGAAGTAGCTTTATCAGAGTAACTCCCAGTGTTGTGAGAAAGACAAGAGACACAAAGAATGCCTCCCTGACTTACAGGTTTCCTCCCTGAGCCTGCTTGACTTTAATTACTGGATGATGTCCAGGGCAGAGGCTGTCTGGGCATGTTAAGGGATTCCTTGTATATCAGAGGTGCCACCACCCAAACACTCAGCCAGAAGACAGCAGAAGCCCTCACAGTAAGAAACTGGGAACAAAAGGATGTGCTCAGAAATCTTCATTGCAGTCTAAGAGAAAACCATTGCTTATTAGAACAAAAGTCCACAGACTAAGCATTTGCTAAGGTTTTATTCTCCCATGTTTTCATCCGTGTCAGCAGAATCAGTCTCACTTGCTCCTCTGCAGCTGCTTCATGTCTCTCTCTCTCTCTCTCTGTGCACGTGCACTGGGGCTGTCGTTTCTGTTGGAGGAGGGAATTCTAAACAAACTCTTTTGAAAATCAAATTGAAAATATAAAATCTTGGAGGCTAGAGAACTGGCTTACCAGGTAAGAGTGCTCTAGCTGCTTTTTTCAGAAGGCCCAAGTTCAACTTCCAGCACCCATGTTGTGGTGTCCACAACCCTCTGTAATTCTAGTTCCAGATGATCTGACAACCTCTTCTGCTCTTCTGGCCTCTGTGGGCACCAAGCAGGTACATGTTATACAGATATACATGCAGGCAAAATAGCTATATACATAAAAATTCTAAAGCAAGTATTAAGTGTAACATGCAAGATCCTAAGAGCCTTTGATATATATATATATATATATATATATATATATATATATTTATATATATATATATATATATTATACATATATATACACATATGTGCATGTATGTATATATATAAAACAAACACATACACAGAGATACATACATACACTGCTGTGTATGCTCAGATATTTGGGGAGTTTAAAAAAACTCATAGTTTTAAGAATTTGTTTGGAAGAAAGTTGAATTAGGAGAATTACTTTAAAGTTTCCATTTTTCATTCAGTTGTCTAGAGTATATGGCCTCTTTGGTCCCCTCTCTGCCTCTCACAGTGCCTTTACCAGAGGCTTTTTCACTTGGAGCTATCAGTCTGTGACCAGGGGGTTAAATTAAATTGATTCATCTGAGGAAAAAAAATAATGAGTGCATAATCTCAGTGTAGAGCTCCCATCAGAAATATCTGTATAATTACAAGACAGCATGTATAGATGTTGATGGTGAACTTACCATATCTTCCTGGAGGTTTGTGGTAAAGCTGTGTTCCTACACAAGCCACATTAAAAGACATCAATGATGCCTTTCTCAACAGGATAGAGACTTATTCCCGCAAGTTGTCTTATATCCCAGGCCAACAAAAATGTCACTGGAATTTTCACAAAGCCTAAGCTCTAATTCTGGCGCTCAGCATCTGAAGGCTTTATTAACTCTTCTCCCTTCACAGTAGCTGATTAAAGTCGTATAAAAAGTCTTTATGAAAACAGCGTGCGAGCCTTCGAGTCAAATAGGAGCATTTATACCTGTTCCACATCTTTTTAATATTTCATTCCCACACTATTGCTTTTCAAGCTGTATAATTCAGCAGTAAAATACAATTGGCCTACAGAAACTCTCCATATAGATATGTCCCTGACACACTGTACCAAAAGGAGTCTATAAAATAGATGGTATTTTAGGCTCTTATTAACTTGAATTAAGTTTTCTTTGGCTGTCATATGAAAGATATTTTAAGTATTAACTTCATTTATCTTGCATTTTGCTCATTAAATACTATTTCATAAGAAAAAGCCATACTGGGGGAAAGGAGGTTTTGCTAAACTGCTGTTCTATTTGGGCAAGAATTGCAAGTATTTACAGTCTAACAGAGGATAACATAACAGTCCTTCAAAACCCCACACAGCATCAGACTTCATCTCTGCTAGCACCTTGGGTGGGCTTGTATGAAATACAAATTATGCTATTAAATCCGGAAAAGCTTGGAGAAAATCCGGAAAAAATTTTGATTATTTGAGACCAGCTCTAAGCCACTTTTTAAGATTCAGAATCAAATATGTCTTTTTTAATGGACTGAAGTCCTGTCATTGCATTAAAATCTACAACCTGTAAGAGACTAAGATTTATTTGCATGAATAGTGGGTTATGTGTATATGAAATTTTGATGGTGTGAGGGCCTGGAGTAGAAAATCTAAGCACCAATAGGTCTATTTTCCTCTTCTATTTTTATTTTATCTGAGGCTGGGGAAGGGGGACAAAAAAAAAAGACAGGAAAATATATTTTGTTTTCTGTATATGTTTTCGGATTTCATCATGACATTTATTCAAGTAGCCCAATCACATAATTATTTTTAAAAGTCAGTTTGTTTATAATTCTTTTCAACCACTCTGGGTCTTGGAGAGCTGCGGTTTTACCAGATCTTTCTTTGGTGAATTGTTCTGTATCAAAAAAAAAAAAAGAAAAAGAAAAAGAAAAGAGCAAAAACCACAGCCACGGGCTTGAAAGGCCATGAGAGGAAAGCTTCAGTCCCTATGGTACCTTTCTGGCTGCTTCTAATCACTTCCTGCTCTGGCTATCCATCCTATTTTACACTATTGAAGTTCTTCCTGCTAAGCACAGTTTATGTGTAAACTGAAGCTGTGGCATTTATCATTATGGTTCAGAAAACTCTTCCCAGTGACAGTGTTCATACAAGCAAAAGAATGAAACTAAAGTCCACAGAATGGTGACAGCCCCAGCTCCAGTGGGTGGAGTTGTACAAAGTACCTACAGGGCCAGCTCTCATCTTGATAACATGAACACCACCCCCTCCAGGTGTGCAGCATACTTCCTATGCACCTACAATCAGGAAGCCCCTCCCTGAATCAGTCACATAAGCAAACAGAGACATATAGAAGGCTAGGCTTCATGGATTTGACATCTGTGTCAACTTTCTATTGCTCTGACAAACTGAGGTATATCAATTAAGAAAAAAAAGTGTGGCCTGGTCCAGCTTCAGCCCATGGTTTCATGGCCCAGTAACTTTTGAATCCAGGTTGCATCATGGAGGGCAATGGGAAAGTAACATGTAGGAAAGCAGGTCACTTCATGGCAGCCAGAAAGGAAAAAGAGCTAGATTGAGACCAGGAGCGAGAGAAAGAGAGAGAGGAAAAGAAGAGGAGGTAAAAGAAAACTATGCCATGTGGTCAGAACCCTCATGATCTTGCCACCACCTTGAGATCTAGCCTTCAACTAACGGAATTTGGGAGCACATTTCAGATCTAAGCCATAATAGGATCCAACGTCTCTCTCTGTCTCTCTGTCTCTCTCTCTGTCTCTCTCTCTGTCTCTCTCTCCTGGTCTCAATTCTCCCTTTCTTTCTTTATATATATATATATATATATATATATATATATATATATATATATATTCAAATATGTACATGTACATATATGAATGATAGCTAGAGATAAGCTCTTTTACCTCTTAAACATCTGCTAGAAAAATCCTTTGTGACAGTCAAGACTACCACAACGAAAACCATTTGAAAACCTCAAATCTTTCAAAAGCATCATGAACAATGAAAGGAAGCAATGTGAGACCATAGACAAGCTCTTCCAGGAAATGGTGTGGTTCCTCCTTGTGTGAGCTGTGGATCCTAGGTGCCGTTTACACAACAGCCCCTCACTAACTCTCTGTATGGCAATCAGAAAGACCCCATACATAGGTGTGCTATACATATTCTCCACAGTATCAGGTGAGCCATTTTTGGACTAGATATTTGGTTGACACTGACCTAAGCACTGCTGCACAAAGCCAGGGAAAGATGGAAAAATGAGGTCAGGTCCACATCCAGATGCCATGGCCCTTTATTTATTATCTTGAAAGAAACCAAAAGGCCGTTTCCCCAGTATTTCAATTCTGAGTAAACGTTGTTTTCTTGCTGGTCAATTACAGCAAGAAAAATCAATCTAAAGGTTTCACAAGAGTAGAAGTCATCAAAAGTATAACTCTGGAATATCAACCCTTAGCCAGTTGAGGATTAAGAAAGAAAACATTGGGACTAAATGCAAACACATGCATAACTCCCCAAATAGACACAGACATTGATCATAGAGTAGTATGCCTAGTAAGAGGTCATCACTGGCGATCACTGGGGATGGATGACCATAAAAAAAAGAGACTGTGACCAGTTAACCCAAGTCACAATAGGTAGACATGTATAAGGCTTATCGGTAGAATTAAACTTACTAAAGCAGATAAGTGTTTGAATAAGCCATAGTCTATAAACCAATGCAACTTGGTTATATATAGTTAAAAGTCTGATGTTTATTTGAAGTCAAGAATCATTAACTCTGCCTAAACACACTTTGTATATAGGACACATCTGTAGTTAACTATAAGTTAATAGTAAATGCTTTCAAATATAAGGACAGATTAGCTTTGAGTTCTGGATTGAAAAAATAAATGATTCCAATATGGGCATTGAAGACAAAGAGCAAAAGAGGGACTCTCAGTGCCAAAGATGAGGGATTGAACAAAACCGCCAACTAACACTTATCAGGAATAGCCTGGCATTAACACTTGGCTCTGCCCACATGAGCCTGACATGTTTTATTCATATCGAACATTGAGATATTGTTCTCTTTCAACAACTTGACTACCCTTGCCAGTTCATTTCTGATTTGCAGTTAACTACAATTCTCCAATTTGTAAATTTGGGTTTGCCTGTAGTTCTACAAGCTAATCAAGCAAATGGCTTTTGGATTTTTTTTTATTTTAGCTATCACCTAAAGCTTCAAGCATTTTAAATACTCTGGTAGGAGAATAAAGCAGTTGGGTTTTCAGTAATTGCTGAATGAGTTCTGTAACACAGACTTCTTACCCATGACATATTAATCTTATCAAAGAAAAAAATTGTGAATGCATTTGTTAGCACCACGCAAATAATAGGGTAGATAAATTATACTTACAATTTGTCACACGGGCTTAAGAAGGTTTAGGTGTGGGTGTGAAGAGATAAGTAGATATGGGTGTGTGGATGGGTGTGCATGCTTACATAGGTACACACATATGCATGTGAGTATATAACATTGGATGTTATTCCTCAAGGTCATTCACCTCATCTTTTAAGACAGGATCTCTAATTGTCCTGGATCATACCTAGTGGGCTATGCCTGTGGGCCAGTAGTCTCCAGAGAACACTGCTTCCCCAGCATTTTGATTATAAACAGCACCATCATGCCTGGATATTTATGTATTTCTGGGTATCAAACTTAGTTTGTCGTGCTTGCACTTACACAAGTGATTTGTTGAGTGAGAATGTCTCTAGCCATCACATACATTTGAAAATAGGTGAGTTTCTTACTTTTTTCTCTTGTGGAGGAGTTTTCTCAATCTAAATTCCTTGGCTTTGACATAAGAGGACTCTAGAGCCAAAATAAATACATTTCTGATAACAGAGTAGACGATCTTTTCTCTCAAATGGAAATTTCAAAATATTTGAGCCAAAGGTCCCAACCCTTTCTGCAGGCAGTTGAACAGGGCATCATTAAACCTCTAAACAAGCCTCAACAGAAGCAACGCGATATTTTTTCTTGCCTTGCCTGGTCCTTCGTTTCAGTCCACTGGGTATCAGCTTCAGTAGTTGAGCTATGCTAACTCCAGAAGTGTGTCTTGTCCCTTGACACTGTCACCTCTCAGTTACACATCTTTATTGAAACATCGGAGGATCATGCCCACCCACTGCCAGTGTGGCTAACATCAGTATGGACAAGTAGGACTCACCATTTAACAGTTCCGTGCTTGTCACTCAGAAGCTGACCTCTAAGGAGAGGCAGTGAGCTTGCTCAAAGTGTAATTAAGTGTTAGGGCTGAGAGGTCAGGTTGCTGTATCTTCTCCAGCCAAAATAATTTGGAACCTTCATGTGGAGATTTATGATTGTGCTGCCTGGCCAAGCACCAGGACTACGGCTATCTTAACTCATCCAGGACCTGCACTGAAGAGCTAATGTCTGCCTTTGATTAAAAAAAAAAAAAAAAGGTTGCTTTCATTGTAGAGAATCACACATTCTCAGGCTGTCCCTCACCAATTACCTTGGTTGGAATTACTCATACTGGCTTGGTTGAGACTTTTACTGTAGCCTAAGGCAGTTATCACTGAGAACACAGCCTTACAGTGCTCTATTTACACTATATACCTTACAGCCATTGACACCTTCTTGTTAAACCAAGCCGTGAGAAGGCTTTGCCCGGGCACCACTCAAGGCAAGCCTTTTCCTCAGCCTGCAGATTTTCTCTGAAAGGGAGATGGTGCAGATGTCTTTTGTTCTGACAAGCAACAAATTGAAAAAATCTCTCATTTTGTGTCTCTGGGTAACAATCAAAATAGCATCACAGGGGCTGGAGAGATGGCTCAGTGGTTAAGAGACAAATTCCCCTTGTAGAAGATCTTAGTTCTCGTCTAAGCACCCATCACGAGTGGTTTGCAGCTGCCTTCAACTCCAGCTTTAGGGGATCGAACACCCTCTTCTTGTCTTCATGGGCACGTGCACATGCCCATGCCACTACAGAGATGTACACACCTATACCTACTCTTACTTATTTTTCATTTATTGAAAACGGATTTTTTCTCATATAACATATCCTGGTTATGGATTCCTTTCTCTCCTCTAACCCTCTGCTCCTCCCAATTCCTCCCTTCCAGATTCACTCCTTTTAGTCCCTCAGAATACAAACAGGCTTCTCAAAGATAATAACAAATAAATAGACAAAAACTAACATATCATAATTAGACAAAACAAACAGACAGAAGAGAAGGCACAAGAAACAGATACCTACTTGTTCACACACCTTGTTCACACACTAGGGAATAAAACAAAACAAAACAAAAACAAACAAGTACTAAACTGGAAGCCAGTATATTCATAGCAGACCTGTGGAGGCCCTGTGCATGCTGCCTCAGTCATGAACTTTGATTATTGATTTATGTTTAAACTTTATATTAAGCTTTCTTGTTGATTTAGAGGGTCTTGTTTTCTTGGTGTACTCCATCCCCTCTGGCTTTTGTATTCTTTTACCTCCTCTTCTAAAGGATTCCCTCAGCTTTGAGGAGAAAGATTTGATGGAGACATCCTAGTTAGGGATAAGTCTTTCAAGTTCTCTCTTTTTCTGCATAATATCTGGCTATGGGTGTCTGCATTTGCTCCCATCTACTGGAGGAGGAAACCTCTCTATGACTGAGCAAGGCACTGATCCAGGAGTATGATCATTATGAATTACCTTATTGTTTCATTGATCTTAGAACAGTAGTATTTGGTTTTTACCCTTGAACTACCTAGTTTCAGGTTCTTAGATGCCATTCCATTTCATGGGGTGGGCCCTAAATCCAATCAGATATTGGTTACTCCCACAAGTTTTATGCAACCAGTAAGCTTTATACCACCACTGTACAAGGACATCTTGCAGGCTGGAGAGCATTTTAGATTAAAGAATTTGTGTCTGGGTTGGTGTTTACATTTTTCTTTTGGTAGCCTGAAAGCTATCTTTCTGATTCAAAGACATTAGAGTGTAGGGCTGAAAACTCTATGTAGGCACCAATTTAACTCGATATTCATTGATTTATGTAGGTATTGCTTTCAGCACTGGGGACTTGCCATTAGTCTGTGGGGAGAAACCTATAATTTGGGCAACTCCATAAGTTCCTTGGAGATTCTCATGGATCCCTGTTGCCCAACAACCATATTGGATACAATACAATTCTAGTACTGGAAGCTTCATTTGGTGACAAGAGATGGCTATTTGGGGCTCTTTATATCGGATTATTTGAAGATTTCATTTAGATTGCCTTCATATCTATATCTATATCTATATCTATATCTATATCTATATCTATATCTATATCTAT
>NW_021604615.1:2892450-2909915 GCF_004785775.1 Grammomys surdaster
TCTATATCTATATCTATATCTATATCTATATCTATATCTATATCTATCTATATCTATATCTATATATTTTAGCTTCTATTATATTAAGTTTTCTAACTACACTTCAAATGGCTGTTAACTTAGTTTTCTTTTCCTGTATTTTCTCCTTTGTCCTCCTTCCCCATTTGATTCTATCATACCATCCATCCGTCCATAGCAACCCATTCTATTTCCTTTTACTAATGAGATCTTTCTTGATCACTCTATACCTAATATCTGTGGATCTACCAATTGTAACTTGTGTATCACTCAGTTAACGGGAAACAATTACATATAAGTGAATATGTACAATATATGTCTTTCTGGGATAGCTCAAGATAATTTGTTTCTAGTTCCAGCCATTTACCTGCATATTTCATCATTTCACTTAACACCTGAGCAATATTCCAGCATGTAAATGTACCACATTTACACATTTTCTTTATCTACTTTTCTGTTGAGGGACTTCTAGGTCATTTCCAATTTAAGGCAATTATGAGTAGCGCAACAATGGACATGGTGGAGAAGGTGTCTTTGTAGCAGAGTCCTTTAAGTATGCCAAAGCATGATATGGTGAGATCTTGTGACAGATCAATTCTCATCTTACTGAGGAGCTGACACACTGGTTTCCACAGTGGCTGTACAAGTTCACACTCCCACCAACAGTGGATGAGCGTTCCCTCACTCAAAATCCTCATTAAGAGCTTGCTGAGCAGCTAGCCTATAGTGAGCTGCTGGTTCAGTGAGAGACCCTATCTCATGGCTATAGGATAGAGAGCAATAAAGAAAGATACCTGACATCCTACTCTGGCCTCTGCAAACTGGTGCATGGGTATATGCACTCCCATACACCATATCTTATATGCACACTTGTTGTTCAGTTTTTAATTTGAGTTTGGTTTTACTCAAATATGCGGATTTGACATGCTACAGAGAATATTCCTTGTTTTATAAAAACAAAACAGTAATAGTCATTAAAAATTTAAAATACTTTAATAAAATTATATGCTCAGGTCTTTTCTCTTAATTTCTAACAATAAATTCCCAGCACAATACTCTAAATGGATTTTAAGATGCAATCACATCAAGTACAAAGCCATGTTACCAGTGACTGGTAGAGCCCCTGAAGCCAGTGTTTCTGGAGGTCAAGGGCTGTAAGTCAATTGCTTACTGTGTTAGGGGCCAAACTGCGTTTGCAATGGGGCTCAATCTATCTTTAAAACACTGCTGTGTGTTTTTGCAGAACGAATGGCATACAGACACCAAATTACAGTAACTCAGACAAAATGAACTAGTGGTTTAAATTCTAATTTTAACATAGTTTTAAAACTGTATGTTACAAGAACAAAAGGAGTCTATTTTCTACCTGACAATGATAAACGATGGTGAATATAGAAAAACAACCCATCTCATATACTGGTGCCAGTTTTGTAAATTGCTACAAAATTTTTTGGAGAGCAATTCAGCAATTTCTATAAAAACATAATATGCTTATACCCATTGTCCTAGTCATTCCACTGTTGGAAATACATACCACAGATATGGTGCCACACTGCAAAAAGAGAGTGAATGAGGATACTCAATGGAGCTTAAGTGTTTAACCCACCCACAAGAAAATCAGCCACATCCCCTGTGTCCATATGCAGCATGCTTAGGTAAGTGAGAATAATGAGGGAAAATCATACTTGTGAATAGGAAAAGAATAAAAGCAGCTAAACCCAATGAGTATAACTTTGCTCCTGTGAGATCATTTTTTTAAAGGATTATCTTATATAATAGATGATCATGGGTAAGCAGAGATTTTCCAGAGAAACAAAGCCAAAATCATATAATAGCATAGAGACAAAGGAAACAGATGGGAAACCAGAAAGACAGACAGAAACACAGTATTTGCTTCTGATTCACCTTCAACTGATTTGATAAGGCCCACTCACAGTGTGGAATATAAATATGTTTTCCACAAAGTTCACTAAATTAAATGTTAGTAACACCCAAAGCATCTAAACTGGGGTTCGACCAATCAAGTAAGGACCATAGTGTGCCATGTAACATAAATGATCAAAGACATTTATGTGTATGACTAGATAGCAGCTAAAAGGGAAACAAATGCATGAGTAAATTATATGAAAAAAAAACCCACATCTTTGTGGAAAATCCCCAGGTGATGTAATGAACATGGAGGAGATGACTTTATCATCTAAACCCTGTGATGCCTTCTTTCCTTTCCTTAACCCACATTCACACACACATTGGATCTTAGTAACTACTTCACATAACAAATAGCATAAACGTAATTAACATGAAAATACATGGAATTACTCTTGTTACTCATGAGTCCTTTCACTCTGTCCTCTAAGACATGGGCTTTTCTGCTCCTGCTTTCTCTAAGCTTTAAAATGCTGCAGCTTGGGGCTGCGCGATGGCTCAGTGAGAGAAAATGTTTAGAGTGCACACATGAGGACCCACATTTGACCCAGCACACATGTAAAAAGCACATATGGCAGTGTGTGTCTATAACCCAAACATTGAAGGGACAAGATAGGTAAATCCAAAGAGCTCACTGGTCAGCCAGCCTACTCAAGACACTGGGATTCCCAATCACTGAGAGACAAGATAGGGAGTAGTAGAGGAAGATACTGGATGCATGATTGACTCTCTGCATGTACATATACTGGCAACTATACCTGTACATTCACATGCATGTCTCACATATGCCCCTTCCTCCATACATTATTTTCTGATTCTCTTCCTTTGACTTCTCTGAATCTACATTTCTCCTTTGTCTTTGCCATCTTCTTTATGTGTTCTCTTCCTTCTTGTCCTAATGGCCACATGCGCTGTTCCCATTAGGGTATGAAATAGTTGGTCTTATGTCTATACCATGTGAATCCTTTATTTTGGATTTCCTCGAGTAGGGGCCACTGAGAACGGTCACTTCTTATTATATCTCTGTCTTTCTGTTCTCATCCAAAGGCTTGGATCCTGCCTTATCTTTACAATGTCTACCCCAGCATAGGGAAATATGCTTGAGGTGACTGCATGAATATCAGAATTCTATGTCAAAAATTATGAAATTTTGGAGATTCCGAAACCCACAGATCAGCACTTTCAAATAGCCACAGGTGGCAAGTAAGCACTTGAAGGCTAAAGTGCTTATATCAGGCAGTGCTTGAACATTCAGTGTCCCATGCCACTATGCTGATCACATGGTCTCTGCAACATGCAAACCAGCTATTGGCAAACCAGCTGTCTTTGCTCTCCTTTCTCTAAACCTACCATTTGCTATGCTGTATTAAACCTGCTTTTAAAAAACCATACTAAATGGACTTGAATGCTCATTTCCCTTTCCCTTTCAGATGAGTATTGTTTTTGCTTCTTTGACAAGCAAAGACTAAAAGCTAGAGAGAAGATTGAGGCATGAGCCCAGATGGTGACATTAGTGGCAGTTAAGACAGACCTACTGAAGCTCAGCCTGTAAATACTTTCTGCTGCTGCCACCTGTGGCCCTCTGCTGAGACTCTCTTCGCGATAATTCCTGCCCCAGTACTGCAGCATAATGTTCTTAAATTTCGTTCAGCTGTCCATCACTCCCAGCCACTCAGCTTCTTCTTAACTCTTAAACCCAGAGGATAGAAATACAAAAAAGGGTAGCATTCCTTCCAGGACAAATTCATCTTTCTGCCTTCAGTCACCACAGTGAAGTGAATTTGAAGTCTACACTGACAACCAAAGACCTTCCTCATAGTAGATGACTTATGAGCCATCTCTTTTCTTAAGTAGAATTCTCATTTTTCTTCTAGAAATAGAGACGTCAGGGCATCTCAGTCTTAATTCTACTGACCCTTTGACCTGACAGGACTTCTCTTGAGTAGTTTTTCCCACAGCTGAGTCCCATCCATGGTACTCACTAGGTGTCAGTGGCACTGTAGTTCCCTCTGGGACACTCACAATGTCCCCATACCTCAATAAATGTCATCTCTGTGAAAAGAGGGAGTATCAAAATTTCCTCATTTGTAAAATGCAGAATAGCACCTGAATGTCCCACTATCCTGATACTCTATCGACTTACACTAATTTAATTATCTCTGTTTTCATATTCTAAATTCCACTGGTGAAATTACAGTATTTGCAATATTTTTGTTAGTATGATCAAAAAAGTGATTAAAAACAATTTAAAGAGGGCTGGAGAAATGGATCAGTGATTAAAGACCATGTACTTCTTTAGTGGAGTTTCCAGTAGCCACATGGGGCCAATAACAGCCACCTGTAACTCCAAGCCCTGCCCTCTTCTGAACTCACATGTGTACACATACTTTTTAAAGAAAAAACTATCCATTTTGGCTCACAGTTTGAGATGATAAAGTCCATTGTGGCAGAGAAGCATGGTGACTGGAACAAGAGTAGCTGATCTCATTGGAGCCATAGTCAGGAAGGAGAGCAATATGCATTCTGGTACTTGAGTCACTTCCTCATTTTTATTCAATCTAGGACTCCAGCTCGTGGGATGCCATTGCCTACATTCAGGTTTGGCCTCCATTAACACACACTAAAACAAACATTCTCTGTACAACCTGGGTTAGTCCATTCCATGCAATGATATCAAGAAAAGCTTTCCCCAAGATATCTTGTACTACATGACTTCTCTTCAGGGTTCCCCTGTGATAGAGGAGATGAGGTCCAGGTTTCTTGATCTTGCTCTTCAGAGCCTACAGCATATGGTCCCTCTGGATCTCCAGCTGTGGTTCACAACTCTCTTCTACAAGTATCAACAGGGCAGGTTGTGACTCATCAACACTGGGCTGTGCACATGGCCTAATGCTTTTTGCTAATGCTGCTACCTCCTTTGGAAAAATCCTCCCACATGGCATTCTCTTAGGAAAGATTCTTTCCTTTCAAGACCAAGGAGACAACCTATACTGTTCACAAATGTTCACTTCCCCGGTTGACCTGAAATATACTGCTTTCCCTGCTGAAGCAATATGGCTATTTACATAAATTCCCTTTCATCTCTTGAATAGCCTTTGTGGGTTAACAGCATTTTTCTTGTTGGACTGAAAACTTAATGATGGAAGACACTTAATCGTATTCTTCTTTATGCACCTGATCACACCTCCGACACCAATGTACACTTAGGTGGTTTTGTTTGTGTGTGTGTGTGTGTGTGTGTATCCAAGTTATTTCTTGCTGTCTTAACTCAGTTACTACAATTGCTCTTTTAATTAGCCTACTGACTCCTCTTACCTCAACCCATCCTTTGCCTGCTACGAAAGGAACTTTCGAAGCACAAGTCTCATCACGTTGATTCTGAGTTAGAACACAGAATAGCTCCTGCTGCTGTAGGATGGAAGCAAATTCCTTTGCAGGGCACAGAAACCCTTTTGTGTTCTGGTTATCTTGATGTGGTTCAGTAGTCCAACCTCATCTTCTGTGGCATGTTGTCAAGTTTCTCAATGTAGGTGTCCTGCCAGCCTTCTGTTTCTAAGCCTTCTGTAGTTAGGGTGTCCATTTCTGTGAACAGACAACATGACTAAGGCAACTCTTATAAAGGACAACATTTAATTTGGGCTGGCTTACAGGCTCAGAGGATCAGTCCATTATCATCAAGGAGGGAGCATAACAGCATCCAGGCAGGCATAGCGTTGAAGTAGCTGAGAATTCTAAATCTCCATCCAAAAAAAAGTCAGGAGCTTTAGGGGGAGGGTCTCAAAGCCCACCTCTGCAGTGACACACTTCCATCACTAAGTCCATATCTCCTAATAGTGCCACTCTCTGGGTCAAGCATATTCAAACCACCACAGTTTCCATATCTCTAATTGCTCTGTCCCTTCACCCAGGAATGGCTTGGCCTATGTATATGCACTCGTATTTTAGTTCATCTCCCACCACTGTGCAATGAGAGCCCCCACTTCTAAGTTCTGGGATCAACTGTAGTTTCTGTAATATTTTGATGAGCTGACCTTTCACATAATGGAATACATCACTATTTGATAGATATACAGACAACACGAGCTATGTTTAATGGTAGTCTTTCTAATGCCTAGGATGATGCTAAACAACAAAAGAAGTTGCAGAAACTGGCTTGCAGAGTTCCTGGATGAACAGATGAATGTATACATGGATGGATGGATGGATGGATGGATGGATGGATGGATGGATGCATGCATGCATAGATGAATGCATGGGTGAATAGATAGATGAATTTAAGCTAGAAAAATCAGTATTTTTATTTACCAATGAAAAGTGTAAGAAGCTTTGAGATTAATCACATTAGTGAGTAAATGTGACCAACAGGATCTGTTTATTCTGAAACCTAAACCTTTGATAGTACTGAAAGAGGGACGTCTGAATGAACAAACAGCCACTCGCTGCACTTGTTCATTTTATATTTAGACAATTTAAGCTGCTTTGTATTGCCCTTCTTCACCCTACTGGACACTCAGGAAGCATCTTTATTCTTCTTCTAAGTTGGTGTCACACAGTACAAATCCTCCCATGTGAGCTTCGATGCCTGTCCACAGATGCCTTAGTGGAATCTGTCTGTGGAGAGGCACATTTTCGCTCACTCTGCCTCCAACAGGTGCTACTTCTCAATGCTGTTTGCATAAACACTTAAGCATCTCTCCACCTTGCTCCTTCAGCACTCTTGACCCCTCACCTCCACTGTGTATCAATCTTATGATTCAAGAGCACTGCCAGGAGAATTGAGAAAAACCAAGGGTGTTAAATCACACATGTGGTCCCATTTGATTGCTAAAACAACATGTCATAAAATAATGAATTTATAAACAATAAATGTATCCCTTGTGGTTCTGGGGGCTCAGAACTTGAGATCAAATTACTTGATGATTCTGTTCCTGGTAACAGCCTGTTTCCAGGTACATAGATGACACCTCATCATGCCCTCACACAACAAACAGAAAAAGATATAAAATACTCTGGAATCTTCTCTAAGGGCCTGAATCCCGTTAAAGAAGGCTCTCTAATCACAGCCTCAAGTCCTAAAATCCAAATATTATACAAAGGGGATTAGCGTCATTTTGTGGCTTTGGTGTTGGGAGAGGACAAAATCTTGAAACCACTGCACATAATAATTACACACTATTCTTATCAGTAGGTGCCGTATTGAAATTGTTGTATTTCTGTCCTCTAAAAACACAAATGAGCTAGTTAGGGGCTTTTCTCTTCACATTGTAATAATTTTACACATATGCTTCCATGTATGACCTCTCCCAGAATGGGTCTTGTTTAAAGATGTTTTGTCTTGTTTAAAGATGGAAGCTGGCTCAACATGATCATCCATCCCTCTCTGTTTTCCTACTGTTATGCAATATAAGCAGCTGCCTCAAGGGCTGGTTGTTTTGACTTCCTTACCATGAAGGAGTAAACTCTGAAACTGTGACCCAAGTAAACTTCCTTTTTTAGGGTGCTTTTGTCTGAATATTTATCACAGCACCAAAACAAGTAACTAACACAGAAAATAAAGAGAGAAAACTAAAAATAATCTAAAAAAGCAGTTACTAGCTAAGAGAAAACAAAGAACTTACAAAGGAAAGTGACGGAGGCATGTATAGTAATATATGAAGGTAATTCTATACATGCTTTAGCAGTCAAAGATTACGTAGAAATGAAGCTTAAGTCAGCTGTGCTGACTCATACAATCTCAGAATAGGAGTCTGATGCAGCAGATTGAGATGAGTTTGGCCAACCTGGAGTCTACAGAGAGTACCAAGCCATTCACCACTGCTGCCTTTCATAGGGTTTTTGTTGCTGTAGTAAAACACTATGACCATAAGCAACTTGGGGAGGAAAGTATATTCCATACTACAACTCTCAGGCAACAGTCCATCACTGAAGAAAGACAGAGGAGGAACTGAAATAAAGGAGGAACCAAGAGGCAGGAGTTGATGCAGAGGCCATGAAAGGGTGCTGCTTACTGGCTTGCTCCCCATGGCTTGTTCATCCTGCTTTCCTATAGCACTCAAAACCACTAGCCCAAGGGTGGTGTGCCCACAGTGATCTGGACCCTTCCACATTAATGATAAAAAAAAAATGAACCACTGACTTGCCCATGGGTCATTCTAGTGGGGACATTTTCTGAACTGAGATTCCCTCTTTTTAAGGCACTCCATCTTATGTCAAGTTGTAATCTGAGCCAGGACAACTATATAGCAACATGTAGTTGTTCAACTTGTAGCTCAAAAGAAAATAAACAAAGAGGAAGAACCTAATAAAAGGAAGACAAAAAGAATTACAGTATAGGTATAACTACAACACATGGTTAGCAAAATTATTTGCTGGCCCATGAAAGGAAACATAATCGCAGAAGAAGGAAATTTATTCTAAGGAAAGGACAGAGTCAGGCCAACTCTGGTCTCTGAATGGTAATAATTAATACTTACTATGCATGTGCTTCCCAGCAGGCCCAGGCAAGGCACCTTCCATGCATAATACTATTTAATCTTCACAATAATTTTGAGGTAATTATAAACCTTATACCTATTTAAAGGTGAGAGGCCCTTGTGATTCAGTTATCTGTTTCAAACAAAATAGCACATTCATATAAAGAGTCATGTGACTACAGCAGCCTGTAACAATAACTGTGGGCACAGGAATAAGTAAAGATAAGCCATTAGGCTCAAGTTCTTCACACTGTGCCTGCACCTGAAAAAGTGTATGTGACCAAGTGCAGGTGACTAGTCCTCTGTGTTTTGGGGACAAGACAGGTGACAGCTGTTCTCCAGTGTCCTCCTTTCAGTCTAAAGCTATTCAGAGGTGGGCTCCATAAATCTCAACCTGCAGCAGGCTAGCTCAGGCATGTTCTTCTGCAATGATGGTCAAAGGTAAGCTTCCAAATAGAAACTTGCAGATGCTGTTTCAAACTACCACCATCATCCATGGTTCACAGGCAGTCAAAGTGCCAGGAACGGAAGCAACATGGGCATGTGTGAGAAGGTTGCTGCATTGTGAGAAGACTAGAGACTCAATTGAGAAAATGCCTCCAACAAGACCTGGCTGTAGACAAGGCTGCAGAGCATTCTCTTAATTAGTGATTGATAGAGGAGGGTTCAGACCATTGTGGGTGGTACCATCTCTGTCTCAGATGATGGTCCTGGGTTCTATAGAAAAGCAGGCTGAGGAAGCCATGAGGAATAAGCCAGGAAGCAGCACTCACTGCATTAGCTCCTGCCTTTAGATTCCTTTCCTGACTTCTTTCAGTGATAGGTGATTCAGGAGTGTGTAAGCCAATAAGCCCTTTCTTCTCCAAGTTGCTTTTGGTCATGTTGTTTCATAACAGCAATAATCACCTTAAGACAGTCATCTTTTAAACAGTGTAGCTCAAGAGAGAAGTGAAGAGTGACTTCCTACAGCAGAAGAGGTCAATCAGATCACTGGCCAATGGCCATCAGCAGTTAGGTGTCAGAACTAGGATCCAAACTTGAACCATGTGACTTCAGCTCATCGCTGTAAAACAGCTAACATGATTGGGAAATGGTTACATGTATGAGATTATGGAAATCTGCAGGAAAGCCATGAACAGCATTCCTGAGAAAGTGGTGGAAAACTGTGAACTTAAAGAGGAGTGTTTAGATCGGGCTGTGCCTTGCTTTAAGTTCCTCCATATTGCATAAAACACTGGCTTTTCATGCTGTGCCTTACCCTAGGAGACTGCATTTTACAAGAAAATTCTTTTTGAGGAAGAAGGATGACTATAGACCCTAGGTAGATCCAGAAACTGTACAATCAATTCAACATAGTCTGATATATCACTTATTCCTGGGAATAGAAAGCCACCAGACACTATAACTTTGAGCAGGTGAAAGTTAGACTGTAGGGACATGTGGACATATTAAAATCATAAAAAAGAAACCAAGCTAACGTATCAGCCACAACAGACCAATAAAGGGGTATCACCTCATAAAGTATGGACACTTAATGCTCTGATATCACAGTATTGGAGAAAAGTGGCTGTAAGGTCATTTTATGTTCAGACAACAGAGCACCATTATGGATTTCCAGCATTGACCAAGATGGCAAATCTAGACATCTGAGGGCTATGTGTCAGCACATGATGGTTGACACACTGGATATCTGGGGACCTAAGAAGTAAGCAGTGATGCAATATGTTTTATAACTATTCCTGCAGAATGCCACTTTAGTGTGTGTTCTATATACATGTAAGGCCTTCCCCCTCCTCTTTAACCAGGCTGCCTGTTATTTAGGCTTCTGTGGCTTCATGAGGCCTATGTGCCTGCTAGCATCCACTTGCCTAGTAAACTTTATCCAGAGTGAATAAAGTATGTTTTATCTGCCTTTGACTCCTTGCAATCTCTTAAGCCTTTTCCAACCACCACTGTGCCCTTTTCCTGGCATTAGAAAATGGACTTTACACATGCCTCTACCTGTCATCTGATACCTGGCATGCTCAGGACCAAGGGCTCTCCAACTTGGTCTCCTTCTGCTGGAACACTCTACTTTATTCCACTACTTACCTGTCCACCTGTTCCTCCATCTGGACCTGGACCTGACATGCTGTTTCCTGCTCCTGACCCATTTCTTGCTCCTGACCAGCTTGGGCCTTTTACCCCACAGTTATACTCTGCAGCTTCACTCTCAAATCTTATTCTAATTTATCCAACAGGAATTCCAACCTGATACTGGTCTAGTTTATTATTTTGTCAATATAGACACTTTCTTGGTCCACCTCTAAACCCTCTTGTACTTAGCTGCAGCATCTTTAACTTGTATAGAAATATATATTATATTTAGAAATATATATATATATATACACACACATATATATAGAGAGAGAGATAAACACATTCATGAAGTAATATGTCATGTATGATATGAGTGTTAATATCAGTAATTAAGATTGGAATAAAGAACATGCATTCACCTTGACTACATAGGTAGGCATAATCCATGACACGTTTCTAGCTTTGGAACCACTAAACATTGCAAATTCATTACTATCTGACATTGTAGTAAAATACAAACATATTCACCTATGTCTCTGGCACAGCATACTAATAACACCTGCATTCAACCTTAAAGCATCTCACTTCAGCTCTTCCCAACAGAGAGCTAGCGTGTTGGGAAGGGCTCTTAATGTATGGGATGCCTACAGAGCAGTCATGGGCAACATTTCTGAGAAGGCATGAGAAGAATATAATAGAGATAGAGTCCAAAATCCAATTTTAAGAGTGAGAGAAAGAGATAAACTAAAACCAGATGTCAGACTGCAATGATAGATGCACCAAGATAGAAGGCTTTGGAAACTTTGCTTCTAAATTCACAAGAATGGCTCCGTCAAGAGAGGAAAGCACTGAAGAAAGAGAGGACTCTGAGAATGTGACACAGCATTTGTTTAGCTTTCAAAGGTTACTCACTTCTTATCTCGTTTTTCTGGTTTTCATTGTTGAACATTCTACAAACAGATTTTTACAGTGCAAAATGCTACCTAACATTTATTTTTTAAAAAATGCATCTATGGATCACAGCTGGAGCAATGGTCAAGACCGAAAAGGCAGACATCACCATCTTTGTTTTTTCCATATATATATTTTGTATCCAAGGCGGTTTCAGCACATAGCACAGGATAACCTGAAGCTGGGGATTCTCCTGCCTCATCCTTTCCAGTGGTAGGATTACAGGTATGCAGTTGCACATATAGCCCAAACTGTCTTTGTGCTTCTGTTTTTAATCACATACTATGCTTACACTTGTGTGTGAATATGTGGGGGCAGGTGTATATGCACAAGTGGAATTCAGAGATTACCCTCAGGTGTCTGTCTCTACTGTCATCCACCTTAATTTTTGAGACAGGGTCTATCACTAATGCAGAATCTCACAGGCTGAACAAGACTAACTGGTCACAGAGTTCCAGAGATCCTCCTGTTTCTGCTGCCAAGGACTAGGATTACAAGTGCGTCCACCACACCTGGCTTTTTACTTTGGTACTTGGAAGCCCAAAATAAGGTTCTCATACTTAAACAGCAGACACTGTCCACTGGTCCATATCCTCAACTCCTCCAACAACAATCATAATGAACTAGTCTGGCTGGTTAGCCTTGAACCATCTTATCTGTCAAAAATTTTACATGCTTTTGAAGAAAACACAGTAGCCAAATTCAACAAATATAACTGATGACAACCTTCTTAACTGTTACCAGAGCAGTATGTTAGGGTGGCAAGTCAGGCATGAATAAAAGCAAAAGCAAAGAAAAACATCTTAAATGTTAATTCATCTGAAATGAATCCTTTGTGAAGGCAGCTGCTGGGGTCATTGCCACCCACACTCAGCTTCAAGACAGAATAAAATAGACAGGTAACATTTTTCAACATCCGTGAGTGACGTTGAATTTAATTTTGTCCTGTGGCTAACTTCTAACTCGGTGTCTCCCCTGACAGAACCATTTTCACTGCAAGGCTAATCTGGATGTCACGGTCACGGTCAAAAGCACTCATGATACCGTCACTTCTGTCGTATGTCCTTTGCCATCAGCCGTTCTGCTCTGACTTTTTACCTTAAAGTCCCTGGTACTCCCAATGGGATAGAGTGGAATTCTCTCTGACCAGAAGTTACAAGAGTCAGAACCAGGGAGTGAGACAAGAGGTTGACTGGGAGCAGGGACTTTACTTGCCACCATGATAGCTATTGTCCAATAAGTCACCCACCCACAGGTGTTTTGTTAGTCATCCTGATGCTGTCACTCACGATCATAAGAATCAAAAGCAACAGCATTTTCAATGTTGACTTTGATGTATTTACTAGTTCCTTTTTATCACAGTGTCCAAATAGGACAGAGGCAACTTATTAAAGGAACAGGTTTAGTGCCTAGTTTCAGTATTCAAAGTTCATTGTGGAGAAGACGTGGAGAGCTGCTACATGGAGGTAGGAAAGTGTGCGTAAGGCTTCACACAGAAATTAGACCAAAAGGGAGATAGCTTTCAAGGCCTGCTACAAGTCTCCCACTTCTCCTCACGAAGTCCTGCAGGCTCCCAAAGCAGGAGACCATCAGGAGAGCAAGTGAACAAAGACAGGATCTTGTAAAAAGTATCTTACATTTGAACTTGAGATCATGCTAGCCACAGCTTCTATTTTAACCCTGAATACATTTCTGGGTCAGCAGGTCACACTGATTTTCAACTCAATAGAACCTAGGAACAGCTTAAAGGCAAATTTCTGGCCATATCTGTGAGGGATTGGATATGGCTTAGGTGAGAAGACTCATCCTACTTGTGACCAACGGAAGGAAGGAAGGAAGGAAGTAAGGAAGGAAGGGAGGGAGGGAGGGAGGGAGGGAGGGAGGGAGGGAGGAAGGAAGGAAGGAAGGAAGGAAGGAAGGAAGGAAGGAAGGAAGGAAGAAAAGCAAGCTCAGCTGAGTACCATTAACCTCTGTTTACTGACTGTGGATACAGTATATCCAGCCACCTCACACGCTAGTAAGGCCTTCCCTACCATGACAGAATGTAATCTCAAATTGTGAGACAGCTAAGCCTTTCTTCGGGTTGCTTTTGTCAAGTATTTTGTCAGGAATACAGCATCACTCTGCATAGTTTAAATGCAGAGCAATGGTGGCTTGTCACTGTAGGAATGACTGGAGGGACACAGCCGAGGCTTTGGCTCAGTCAGCTCCATTTCCTCCTATAGATCAGATTCTGGGGGAGATGGGCGTTTTTTTCTTGCTCTTGATTTTTCTCTTCACACTTTAGACTTGCAGCCACTTATCAAGATGATTCTAATATTATAGATTCCCCATGGTTTTTATTCACCCTGACAATGCCTGAAGCCACAAGGCAAACTCTCTGATGGGGGCGGGGGGTACAGAAGAACAGAATTCAGATCTGGTGTTCTGTTAAACTGTCCATGTGAAGTGAAGCAGGCTATTTCCCCTTCCCAGCTGGGTTCCCTACTTCTAAACATGAAGTGACTAATCTTTGCCTGGCCTCCCCTCAGGGTGTGTCAGAAGACCAAGGAGGACAAAGTAGATGATGTTCTTTGTAAACTGCCGAGCAATGCATGCATGCTATATGGGTTTCTGCCTCATTAATCTCCCACTGTGGCCTTGGAAGAGCTGTGTCCTGTTCTTTTTGCCAATGAGGCTGCACAGCTGGACAGTCAGGTTAATATCATCCCACCTTTAGCTAGGTCCCCCTCCTGCTGACCCTCTGCTCTTTCCCATGCATACCCATGATTTATCTTTTAGAAGCAAAACAATATATCCTGATGACTTCCCCCTGCCCCTGCACTTGTTGCTCTGGCTTGCCTGCTGTGCTCTTTCTAAGGCATGCAAGGAGCTGGAACCAAATGCAAACATCACCACCAATTAACACATGCTTACATCTCCTGCAAGGGACAGATCCCTCTCTTTTCCAGAATTCAAACAGTGTGGCTTCCCCCTCTAAGTTTTTCTAAGCACTATGCAAACACCCTGCTACATGATGCTGAGACTCTGAACTCAGGAGCAAGCTGTGACTCTTGGAGCCATGGGGCTTTTTTAAATTATTAGTGCTGTCCCTAGAGCCCAGAGAAGCACACTGAAATATTTGTTTGTCTTAAAGCTACCCTATTTAGGAACTGTCTTCAACCAATAGCAACCTAGTACCTAAGTCTCTGTCCACAGAGAGAAGTGAGAACAGGTGGTGACCAGTGCCTGTTTTCATTGCCAGCCTGAGCTCTTACAACCTGGGAAACTCCCCTCATCTCAAACAAACTGCACAATTAGTCACTCCAGAAGAGCGGTTCTCTATTTAGCACCTACCTGAAGCACAATGAATATTTATTATCTACCATTTACTTGTACAAAGCATTTTTGGGAAAAAAAAGCTTAAAAACAAAAACGTGAGCACTTCATTTTTGCTCTTTCATGAGAACAAAAATGTTCTTTCTTTGTCTTCCTGGGAACTGTGGCTGACCTGAGACACCCACATCTAAAGCCAAGCCTGGGTTCTTCCCTATATATTCTGTCTCTAACCCTTTCAATAAATTGTCGGCTGGTTTTCATGTTTGCAGTTCTCCCAAACAATAAAGCAAGAATGTTTGTCATCCACAAACTACAGCTGCAAGAATAGTGTAGGAGTGATAATTGGCTGACACCCAGGAGAGGAAAAACCAGGGAAACATCTCCCCCCAGGAAATGCATCCTTGGAGAAAGGAGGCCGTCACTCAGAGCACCAGCTCTTAGCCAGCTGGGGCAACTCTCTCTTCCTCCTACGATGCCCACCTGGTGCCAGCAATGAGGTTCCAGTTGCAGCATGCTCCCAGGTCCTGAGACACAGATCATCTGCCAACACAATGCTTCCCACACCCGGTGATGGTGATGGTGGCTGCTGCGGTGGCAGCAATCTGAGGTAGCCTGGGGGGATCTTTGCTTCTGTTTCCAAATGGGCCTCAGAGCTAGAAAAGGCCATCCACCCTTAACCCCACAAAGAGACCCCTTTGACAGTGAGGCTTTGAGTCAGGGAAGGTTCGGGGCTCTCTGCGACAGGCAGCCATCAAACAGGGCCTCTGGCAGAAAGGCAGTAGGAACATGGATCCCCATGAAAGAAACACTACAAATGTTTGATCTTCTTATCCCTACGCGTCCCATTTGGATTCCTCACAGACAATGGTGCAACTTAGGAAAGTCTTCACACAAAGAGCCGTTTATTCTCCCTGATCTTGGCAGAATTGCTACTGCCTTTGAACATCTTGTTGAGGGAAATCCAAAAGGTTTAAAAAATCATCCCACTAGTTTTGAATCTTCCCTTGTAGCATTTGAGACCTGAGATCATTTATATCAAGGTCAAGACTTACAAATAATGTCTCTGTGTTTTCTCACTTCCCATGTAAAGGGGGAGGGGTATGGGGGGAGTATTAAAACCTGAGAAGGGTTTTTAAGTCCTCTACAAAGTAGAGGGCTGTGAGGCTTTAGTCTGGAACTATATAGAAAGCAACACCTACAAATAGCATTGGTACAAGGCTGAAGGAAAAAAAAAAGCAGAGCAAAGGAGGCAGGGGCCTTGAGATTTAAATAAATGTACCACAACTCTATAAAGAGAAAAACAGGGGGATTTGATCTGAGCTCCCTCTGCCTACTTATCCTGTCTAGAGAAGGGAAGGTGAAGAGTTATATTGGTACCATGACAGAGGCAACAGCTTCTGTCATTGAGGACCAGATGCTATGGATCCTAGTCAGTACATAGAACACATCTGTAGCAATCCAGAACAGAAGACCCCTATGAAGCTCAAAAAAGGTTCCAGAGATCCCTGGTACATGCATCTGACTGCAGAAGTATAGAAGGACTAAGTGTATATGGTCTTCTCACTGCCAGGAGATATATTCTTGTCCCTGAAATGCGAATTCTTAATCTTGGTCCCTACTGGCTACTAAGATCATATCAGTTAAGACCTGTCTTTGCCAGTTCAGTTACTATTAAAAAACTGGGGTAATGTTGTGTTTCCCATAGTATTACAGGCACAGGATCAAAGGGATAGGTGACTCCATATCTGGTAAAGGCTCTGGTACTAATTTGCAAATGAGCATAATCTTCCCAACTCAGGGAGTAGAGAAAGAGAGCAGGCAAGCAAACTCCTTTGTCTCTTCACATATGGATACTAATCCCCTTCCCATCTCATTATGTAATTACCTTCAGGGAGCTCCATCCCATTGTCATCACAGGGGAGATATAGATTTTAACACAGAAGTATTTTCAGAGGACACACACTCTCAGTACACACTTGGGTCTTCTACAGAAAGAGGACCAATCTTATGTGTGTATTCCCCTCATTCTCACTGAGGAAATTTTCAAGCTTACATCTTGAGGTCTTCAAGAGATTGGATAAGACCTACACACTCTGAGTAATCTATCCTATCTAAAGTCACTGAACGAAAGATATTAACCAAATGTACAAAATGCCTTCACAGCAATACCAGCACTAGTGTTTAAATAAAGAACTGGTTTCTACAGCCTAGCCATGTGGATGCATACATTAGTCTTTTGCATAGACCCACTCTACTCTTTATTGAGTTCAGCTCTCCTGTTCCACCATTTACAAGGTATTTAGCAGAACTCTTGGGGTTCTGTCTGGCAAATGCCAGTCAATGTCCATTCTGATTGTGGTAATAACAACTCCTATCCCTATACACACACACACACACACACACACGAATGCACTATACTGCTGTAATCTTCAGGGTGCAGGAGAATAATTCTTCAACTTGAGAGCTACTTTCATAGAATATACGGTAGAAAACTTGGGTTTTATGTGTAATACCACAAAGAGTTCTGCACTGTTCCAAGGGTAATATAGAAGAGCCCAATGATGGGCCAGCAAGATAGCTGGGCAGATAAAATCCTTTTGTCCGTAAACCCTGACCTGAATCCAATCCCTGGAACTGCTATCCAGGTGAAAGAAAGAAAGAAAGAAAGAAAGAAAGAAAGAAAGAAAGAAAGAAAGAAAG
>NW_021604615.1:2909925-2959334 GCF_004785775.1 Grammomys surdaster
AAGAAAGAAAGAAAGAAAGAAAGAAAGAAAGAAAGAAAGAAAGAAAGGAAGGAAGGAAGGAAGGAAGGAAGGAAGAAAGGATTCCATAAAAACAGTCCTTTGACTACTACACTTGTGCTGTGATATGCAGACCCATTCGTGTACAGCATACACACCTAGATACATAACAATAAATGATAAACAGAAATAAAAATTTTAAGAGTGGTGACATTTCTCTTTTTAGATACTTGTCTTTTCCCTTGAGCATTGCTTTAGTACACTGAAGGTTAATCACCTTAATTCTTCTTAATTGATATTCTCTTGTAGGTTCTCAGGGAGCAAAGCCCCATCTCTTGTAGGCGCCACCCACTAGAGAACAGTAACCTACCACTGCCTCAGGTACTGTACCATCCTGAGCTCTCATTAAAGCTATAGTAACTTTTCTCCTAAGACATAATTAAAATAAAGTCATGTGACCAAATGAGGGCAGGTGTCCCAGTTAGCTCTAGTTAACCCTTGCAAGTCAAGCCTTAGAATCTCTGGTCAAAACGATGTAAAGGCTTAATATCAAAATTTTATTTGATATTTCATTAAGCAGGATATATTTTACACTCTGAATACATAAAAATACCTTCAAGCTTGATATGGATGAAGGCAAAGTAACAAATCTACTTTTCCTAAATTATGGCTCCTTTTTCTTATTCATTATGTTGCTATTAACAGATCTGTATGTACCCTCCTAATATGTATATAAATGTGTCCTGTGCTCTTCCAACCATCTGGAGTGAAATGGCACATGGGTAGCAAACTGCTATTTTAAGCACTGAATGCATTATCTATAACTAAGCATGATTATCTCCTACACTGTTAATTTCCTGCTGGGTCTGTGTAATTCTGGTATCTTCATGGTCCATGCACAACTGTGTAGCATCTTACATTAAGTATCCATGTACATTAAGGAAGGAAACCAGAGTTTTCCTTAATAGTATGTTAGCTGCAGCATTCTGGTGCCAGGGTTGCAGGATGAAGACCCCAGGAGGCTAGTAAACCACTGTTTGTAACTGAAGAATTACCTGTTTATTTAGCTGCTTCAATCAAGGCAAAGAAAAGCATCCAATTTGGCTTTTCAGCCATTAAGCATCATAGCCGGATATGGGAATTTCTTCTTGGCATTCCTCTCTGTTGATTTAAAACAAAGAAAAGAGCAATTTTTTTTCTTTTTTTACTGGACTCTTAAGTGGCTGCATCTTCTGTTTTACAGTGAGGTCAGCTGAGAACCATATGCTAAATGTGCACACTGTGAAGTACATCAGAGCCTGCATGTCCAATAAAGTGTTCATTTTGCAAACCTAGCAAAATGGCTGTACAGACTCAGGCAGAAGCCAACTCTGAGATTATTTCTGGTGAGAGGCTCCTGGGGTTCACCAAGCCTGGCTGGATGATAGCATAGGGCTACCTCCCAGCAAAACTGAGTGCTGACATCAGCTATCTTCTTCCCCATGTTTAAAAAAAAATAGGTCTAAAGAATCCCAGAAGGAGTAGACAAGATGTTAAAGGATATTTTTTCATCCTTCACCATAATCCTCTCTGTGTGGTACTTTCATCCTGCTTTAAGACAAAATGAAAGTGAATTACGTGTCTTAAGGCCTTCTTCAAAAAAAAAAAATCTGTGTTCTACATTACATTTCCAAGACAGACTTTCCCAGGTTAGAAGTTAACCTTACATGCTCAACAAGAGAGATGTCACAGATGGCAGGTCCTAGTCCTTCTGAGTCCTGGAACTGCACAGCACTCTCCTCTCTATTTAGCTGGGGAAATCAGGGGCTTGGGCCCCATCTCCTCTCAGAGAACATGTATCCTAACCAATTAGACTTATATTCTCCTTTGTGTTATATTTAAGAACATTCAGTCTTACAATCACAGGGAGAGAAAAATGAAAAACAGGTCTGGGCTCATTCTGTGTGAACACATGCATTTATCCCCTATGATGGCAAATAGCCTTTTGTCCTGTTTGGTTTGCAAGTTTACCATAGCTTGAGGGTGAAAGCAAGCAGCTCAGAGTTGCTGCTTTGCATGTGTATTCTCAACTATTTCTCACAGAAACTGTGCAAGATGGATATAACAGTTCGCATTTGCCTACACAAATACTGATTGCATTTCTTAGATTTATAAGAGTAGAATAAAATGCATCTGATTATTAAGTTCATGGCCTACCTATTTAAGTATGACACACAATAGTTAGAATTGGGTGAAGAGGGGCACTGGGAAGTGAATTCACAATGTTGTTCTCCTACATGTCAGACCATTGTTCTATAGCTAAGCTGCCTTGACCAATTTAAAATTTAAATCATAACTTTGGACAATTACCATTGTAACTGGGACACAGATTCCCAGGATTCTCTTATCCTGAGTCAAAACAGTTCTAAAGTTGTTTTAAATGGTATCAGTTACACTAGTAAGTATCTGCTAGTACTGAGTATGGTGAGCTGATGAGAGACAATAAATAGAAACATGCTTATTGTCTAGCAGAGGATAAAGAAAAGTATTCCCTTGGTGAGGTTTAGAGAGACATGTCAATGTTTACCAACAGACCCAGATACTTTTCAAACATCCCACTCTAGAAGTTGAACTCCTTCATAGCACGGAGTGTGATGAATGTTTACCTGGGCTTAGGGTCACTGAAACAAGTCAACAAAATTTCAAATATTGTCACCTAAACATTGTTTATTAAGCTAGATGTAGTTGTACATGCATACAGTCCCAACATTCATGAGCCAGAGGCAGAAGGTTCAAGACTCAAGCCTAAGTTACACAATGAACCTCTGATGCAAAAGAAATACATTTCATCTCATTTTAATCTTCCATTATACCAAACTACATCCTTTTCCACCATGCAATCACATTCAACCAACACGTCATTCATATTTCTTGTTAAATCTTACATCACATGCAAGAATGAGAACCAACATGAACTAGGAAAACCCATCTAAACTCTCATCTCTGAACACTTTCTCACTCAGAATCCCAATATGCTCCTGTCTATGGGTCAAAACACACCTAAAGCTGCTATACATAATATAAATTCTAACTATACAGGTTCAGTATTGAGTATCTCAGGATGAAAAGTAAGCCTAGTAGGATAGAGCAATCCCTTCTGGGTTCTATCACCAGGACCAATTGCTGGTTTCTAAGAAGTATCTACTCAATATTTACTTAATGGTTGGATTACTGGATGAACAAAGTGTTTCATATCAGAAATTCCAAAAACTTCATGTTCTAACATTTTAACCAAGGTTTAAAAGAATGGATAGTCTGGTATGACTGTGTAAAACAAAGGTACTTGAGATTTCTCTGAATACAGGATTCCTTGCACACTGGAAAAACAGAAAACACCAACTAAAGGAAGAGACAAGCTGAACCTTGTGGAAAGGATTATTCATGTAACCTTATTTGTCCCAAGAGAGTTGTAGGGTAGACATAGACTCACCTTGTAAATGAATAGTTGGCTGCAGTAGAAAGAGAAGATAAGGCAAGCCTTGAGGCCCTGCCAGCTTTCCCACTGCCCAGCCGTCACCTACTGAGTAACATATAATTGGTCTGGGAGACATGGAATGGGAGAGGTTCTAATTATGGACAAGCTAATGATGCCCAAAATAATTACTCTGGAGCCTTTTGCATTGTGTGGTTTCCATTTTATGGTTTTAAGAAAAGAGAATGTGACATTCATCATGGTCAAGTCCAAATTCCTTCAATATGATAGAAATGTAATACAACTTGACATGAAAGAATTCTACTCAGCAACTCCATGTGTACCCCTCCTGACAGACTCCGCAGCTCTCCCATTCCCAATGTGGATTTCTTTGTAAGGCCTGTCAGCCATCTCAACCACCACATTGCATTTATTCTCCTTGAAAATACCATGCTCTGACCTTCTTCATTTCCTCCCAACACTTTATATCTCCTAGAACATTACCCAGCCAGTTTTCTGTTTATCATCTCCCTGCTATTTTATACTTCCCATGTGTCTCACCAGTCTCCTAACAGGGTGCCTGCTCTAAGCCCACACCCAATAGAAACCTCCTACAAGTTAGACTCCTTTCCCAAAGTGTTAAATGATAATGCACTCATTAATTCTGAAACTGTCTTCTATTTTTCTCACTTCCTCCTTTTTGTTAATTGCATTGCATCAAAGCTCAAACTTCCCAGGTTGCCACATCAGTATGTATTTTAAGTGTAAGATTGCTTTACTGTGTAGGGGGCAGAGGATCTCTACAAAAAGGAAGATGAGACTACCTCCAGTGTTGTACTCCCACTCAAGACTGAGTAAGAAGAGCCACGAAACAGAAGGAGGGTATGTTCAAGGCACCAGGCACTTCCTGATAAAGATAAAATGGCTCTCCAACTGGCAAGAGGGGAGAACCTCCCACATTCAGGACCCAGGTTGATAAAGAAGCCAAAATATCTGGAATATTTTAAATGAGCCACTGTAGAACCGCAGAAAGTTTGGGGGAATGAGTCCCTTCCATCTTGTTTCTTTCTAAACAGAGGACTTAATCATCAGGCCTTCTTACTTTACAGCAATGTTCAATATACACAAGTAACACAGGTATGCTCAACACACACCAGTAACACAGCTATGCTCAGTACACACCAGTAACACAGCTATGCTCAGTACACACCAGTAATTCAGCCATGCTCAGTACACACCAGTAATGCAGCTATGCTCAATACACATCAGCAATGCAGCTAGCCTCGATACAGATCAGTAACTCAGCCATGCTCAGAACACACCAATAATGTAGCTATGCTCAATACACACCAGTAATGCAGCTATGCAACATACTTCAATAAGAAAATGAAAAGATGTGAGATGACATATATGTACAAAAATTTCATAAGAAAACCCAATATTTTGTACACTAACACAAATGTTAATTCAGAATGACCAGAAATGAAACTGTAGATAAACAATCCTACATTTGATCACATTCTGTGATCACAGACATTGTATCAGTCAGCTACTTTATGAAAACCTTCAATGGGCCTATCTACTTCTTTGCTAATTATTTAATGCTTACTACAGACTCAGTAACACAGATTTGTCTTACCCACAAAATATCAGTACATACGCTCCTAGTTCTGTATTGTGTGTGTACATGCCTCTGTGACTGTGTGTATGTATGTGTGTGTGAATGTGTGAATATATGTGAATGTGAACAAATATGTTGGTATGTTTGTGTGTGTGTGTGTGTGTGTAAATGTAAGACTGTGTGTCAGATTTATTGATGTTAAATGAACACAGGGTAAAACTCAACCTCTTTAGTTATTCAGTTATAAGTACTATTATAAATTCAAATAGTTATGACCATTAGAAAATAAAGGTACATACAACTGCTATGCCCCAGAGGTCCCTCTTATCTGGATACATAACCCCTTTCCTCAGCCTCAGTATTGGTAGACAAAAGTACATTTACTTGTCCCATAGTCTCGCCTCTCCAATAATGTCATAAAATGCACTTGCCTTTTGTTGATGTATGACATCAGAAGACATGAGTGCCATTGGTAGAATTCCGGGGTTCCAAAAGTGTCAGAGAGAAGAGACTGACGTTCATGGTTAGAAAGTAAACAACTGTACAGAGACAACCTTTTACAGTCAAAAAAGAAGACACAACACCTTTGAAGAAGATATCAGAAATTGTTGCAGAGATGATGGCTAACAGAGACAGAGTGATGGCAGAGAAAGTGAAGAGAGAGAAATTAAAGAAACAGCAGAGAGAAGAGAAGAAACAAACGAGGAACGGCAAGTGAAGAAGTGAAAGAGGAAAAATACAGAGTTGACAATAAATAGAGTGGAGACGAATCAAAGGCACTGTGCAATAGCAGTGGCAGAGAAACAAATGACCAATATTTCAATACACAATTAAAAGTGAGGCAGTTGGAATGCTGAGGAATGGCAGGCTTCTAGCTGTTGAGTTATGCTTCCCTCTCTCTCACACCTGCAGTTTCCTCCTGTGTTTATGGCAGCTCTTAGGACATTGAATTGTTATGTAGGGTTTGGTTTAATCTCATCTTTCTACTGTGATTTTTACTATGAGTAGTGGGGGATTATGGTAACATTGTGACTACCTCAATGGCAAGTACTTCCAAGCTCATCATCAAATTTCACCTAGCACTTCCCACAGTGCCTCATGAATGGCAGATGTATGTCAAGTGTCCCTGAATAAGTAAACAGGTTAAGAGGCAGACAACACCCTACTTCAAAAGCTAGATCTGAACCAAGATTTTCAACAAGCACATGTTACTATAAATTTCTTTAGAGGACTGTTTGCAGCCCTTGACTTGTATTAGTTGCCCCTCTTTGACCATCGAGTTCATGTAAACAATCAGATAACCCAAATTAGTTCACAGTAGAAACAGATCAATAGTAGACATAGACAGAAGAATGCACCTCTGAGAAAATTGGATCATTATGGTTTGTGGACTATGAAATTACAGAACACCACCAGGCATATGCCATGGAGTTTCATGTGATGTCCCTTCAGCAAGGCATCATTAATTTCTAGAACTCTGTGAATGAAGCCACCACAGACAGCCATTTGTCTTGATGGTCTCCAATTACATTATATTATTGCTACATTCATAAAAATAATGCCTGTGACCCACCATCAATTGGCCATGCACAAGAGGCAGCTTTTAGCTCCTGCAAATTGATCGACTAACCTGATGAAGGCATCCAGGACAAGCTCTGGTCAAGAAATACCTGAGCCCAGGAAGGATGTTTCCTGATATGAATGAAATTATAACTACCTCTTTCCATACTTAACCCCATATATAGTTGACTGATAGACTTATTATAAGGCTTTCACTGTTGGAGGTTAAGGAGGATAAAGAGGGTTGAAAGTCTGGCTTCTCCTTGAGCTAATTAGTCAAAAATGAATCCTATCTCACCTTTCCTGCAAGTCTTGGAAATATACTGCTAGAAAGTAGGTTCTTAGGAATTTTATTTCTCAGGCAAGACCAAGACCTGTAAAATACCTAGGTTTTCTCTACAAAGGATCGTGAAGGAAAATGATTTCTCCGTGGTTTCTGAAAAGCTCAACCCAGAACCTCTCAATGTGGGGTCACTGTGGTACATTTAACAGATCATAATAGATGAAGGTAGACACTGATTCAACATCATATGCCAGTTTCTAAGAAGAAAACTGGCCACAAAGATTCACAGAAAAGGGGATTCTCCTCTCATTGATGTGATGTAGCTATGAGTCTAGAACAGCAACAAGCTGGAAAACACCAGAAGCTAGGGAAAGGCCCAGAAGTATTTCCTCCTACATTCACAAAGACTATGTACCTAAGTTAACCCCTCGATTTCAGACTATCTTCCAGAGAGGTGAGATAATAGACTTCTAATGGTCAAGCTATCAGCCTGTGTGCTCTGTGATAGAAATGGAAGAAAGTAACCTGAGGGTGAGCCTTGAAGATCACCAGGGCCAAGTGTTAAGAACCAAGCTCTGAAGGCAGACATCACATAAGCAACACTAGCCATTCACCTGTCAAGTAAATGCCACATCATTTAGACAAAAAAGTGCAAATGTCCTATGAAAAAGAGGCAGCAGATTTTGGCAGAAGGTGGTGTGTGGAATTCCAAAGGGTATGTGAAGTGTGGCAGAGGTTCAAGTGGGGCACTACTCAAAGCTGTGGGCTCTCTGGGACAATGCATTCTCCTTGCTAAAATAAGGCCAACAAATATCTTGTTTTCCCATATGGAACTGTCTCTACCTAGACATGCTAATGGTCAGAAGTAAAAATCTTAAAAGAAAATCATGCGTACCCTACAAAGGCTAATGCAACATTTGTCACCTTTATTAAGAACCTTGAGGGATTTCATAGTCCATTAAGAATGTTGGTATTTTCAAGTGAATAATTCAGGAATGTTTAGAAATTATATCTATTCAATTCTCCAGTAATAAATTATATATATCCTGGAGCAAAAGTGTAAGTGAACATAGTAAGGATAAATTACTATTAAGAATAAAAAGGAGAAGATATTTGCAATCAAAAGTCAGAGTCAACAAGATAGCTTGTTGGGAAAGAGAGCACCTTAGCTTGAAACTCCTGGTCCCACATGAAAAGAAATGAGTAGACATGAACATCCAAGCCATGGGGACAGAGGTAGAATTGCCTAGAGGTGCTGCATAGCCTCCAGATTCAGTGAGAGACCCTTTCACAAGAAAGTAAAACAAGAATGAGAGAGCAGGGCACCTAGTATCCACACTCTCAAACACATGTCTGCATATACCACACATACATTTAACACACACACACACACACACACACACACACATCCCCCAAATAAAAAGGTCGATATACTTCTATAAACAAGCATATGTTTGCAGCTAAAAAAATCTACATGAATTAAAATGGTGAAAACATTATTAAATGTAATTAAAAATGAAATCAAATATAAACAATGATGGTTTAGAATTGTGTGCAAACGTAAGGAACTTATGAAGACAAAGGTACACACACAAGTGCTCTTACATGTGCCCTAAAGAAGTATTATATGTCATGTATGTTTGTACTTGAGATGTTCTCAAAATGTCAAGAGATCCCACTCATCCCAATAGTCTTTACAATGAAAATACAATGAAGGCTTGATAGTTACTAGCACTAGCTGCTCTTACAGAGGTCTTGAGTTCAGCATCTGACTTTCCCTCCAGCTCCACATTCATTTTTAGATTGGTTCAGTGTGGTATCTATTCTACTACCTATCATGAGCATGGCATCCCACTCATTGGTAAATTTTGAATCCATATAGAACTTGCCTGAAACATGCTTCCAAGCCCATTAATGGAATATTCCCCTGCTGTCCACCCACAGCAGCTACTCCTTCTAAAGAACCCTCATTGATATCTCTGCAGCCAAATCACCCCTGAAAAGTCTAGAAGGCATGTCCCCACCAACTCTGCAAGCAAGCCTTATTCACTGTGTACTTCACCTCTGTGAAGTTAGTGTTTTGGACTACAGAGAACAAACACATAGTCATCTATTAAACTTAGCTTGGTCATCTCCTGTCCTTCTCACCCCCTCACTCTTTCCCATGCTTTCCTCTCTTTCTATAACTTTGACCAAAGTACAGCCATCTCCAGGATTTGGCTCCAGCCTCTTCACGCTTGTGGTTTCAAATATTCATCTTGTCTTTCTTAGTTCCAACCTATCTCAAGTTGAAGAGACATATTCCAACTGCTTGCAGGATTATCTCAAAAAAAAAAAAGACATTTCCTTGTCCATAGCCTACTTGATTATCACTTTAAAATTATGACAATGTATTTCAGTATAAAAGAGTTGGGCCTGGGACCTGGAGACTTGGCCCAACACTTAGGAGCACTGGCTACTCTTGCAAAAGACCCAGGTTTGATACTCAGCACCAACACTGTAGCTCTCAACTTTCTGTAACACCAGTTTCAGGAGATCTAATGCCCTCTTCTGATCTATGCAAATATCAGGCATGCATGTAGTATGCAAACATATATGCATAAAAACATCCATAGATGTAAATTAAAATAATTAAATTTTTAAAAAAAATGTTGTGTCCATGTGCATATGTACAAATTGACTTTGATATATCTGTTTGGGCAGCTTTTTCAGTATTTGAAATACATTATCAGTAACTAATAAGCTATATAGCAAATAAATTAAATTTCTGTCAAAACACACCAGTTGATTTGCATGAATTATGCCAGATGTAAATTTATATTGATAAAATGAAATTGAGTAGTATTCATGGAACATTTTATGTAGCCCACTGCCCTGACGATGAGATATCATATGCAGGAAGCAAGCGATCCCAGCAAGATGCTAGCTCTGAGTGTCATCCTACACTTGATCACATGTAGCCTGCTTCTGGCCAAATGCCTCTTCCATTTCATTATCCTCTACCCCATGGGCTACTCATTCATCCTATTTCCTGGCCAAATAGGCCAATATATACTGACATAAAGCAACACTAGCCTTCATCTCAGAATTCACCTTATATACAAAGCAGCGATGACCAGAGTATTAAGACCGAGTCAGAGATGCCTCTGAACCCCCTGATCTCTCCCTGGTAAATTTTCTCCATTGTTGTTTTCTGCTTTTTAAAAATGTTCCCTTGCAGGAGACTTTCAGTTGACTATCTGTGGCATGATGCATATTTAAGCACAAATGATGTTTCTGTGAAGACAAAGAAACTATAAATGAAGAATTTGTAGAGCTAGCCATCAATTCTAAGTTTGCACAGTAGTTCTCTAATTTTGGATGAAGTTTTTGAATTGCTTCGTAAGCCAGAATAGAAAATTCAATCAGATGTCACTAATACTGAAAGTACAATATGAGTTTGTATGGTCCTTTACTCTCACCCACAGAGACCTGAGTACTTCATGTAGCTTCTCGTCTACTATTTTTGACAAGGAAAATATTTTGGAGGAAACATGACCCTGTTGGCTCCTCCATATTACATTGATGAGCTGAAGAATAGAGAGAACAGATGTCTGTATTTTTTGGACAGCATGACCCTCAAGCCCTCAGGACAGACAAGTAATTTTATATATACAAGTAATGTTTTGGCATTTGGCAAGAGAGTCTTTAAATGAAGGTGACTCCATCAACCTCTTCGCCATCTTCTGTATTAAAATAAAATTAATTTTCTTGTTGTATACAGTTGGCATTTATATTAATCTTACTCAAAATCTTCCTTGACAAGTCTTCCATGTTCAAATACAGCCAAAATTCTGAGCAAGAGTCTCCAAAGACAAATTCCACTGTCCAGCCTCTGCAGTGTCATTAAACTTCCCCCAAGGCATGGTCTTGTTTCTTGATTCCTACCATTTCTAAAAGGCCACAAAATTGCCTTTCACCTTGCTCTATGGAATAAACCCTGTTCAACTGCCAGGTTTGAAATGATGTCCACCCCCTCAGGAGAAATTTACATTTCCTTACATCATAAAACCATATGTCTACCTAGTTGTACATCATTTATAACACCTAACACACTCTTTTGTCTTGTGCTATAGTGAATAAACACTCTAGTTCCTCAACTAGCTCTTATGTTCCTTGAGGGTTTCCATTCTGTGTACCTTGAGTTGCCTTGCATGTACACTGGCATTGTTGGATGATAATAGTCACATTAAAGTAGAGATAAATTGAGGTTATTTGAGTAAGAGTCACTGAGCAAATGTTAATCAAATAGCAGTGTTATTCCTTATTCAAGGAACTATCCAAACATGCACTTGCACATAAGACATAGTACATACAAAAGTCTACACAGAAGTTGTCAAATAAGTGATTGTGTATCAGGGAGAAGAAAACGTACAGATTGAACTGCCCTTCATGAAGAAAGTTGTTGCTGACTTTGAATGTCTGATTGTGTGTGTGTGTGTGTGTGTTGTGCATGTGTATGTGTGTATGTATGGTGTGTGTGGTGTATGTGTGGTATGTATTTGTGTGTGTGTGGTGTGCATGTTTTATATATATGTGTGTGAGAGAGAGAGACAAAGAGACAAAGAGGCAGAGACAGAAGCATAGAAATACAGAGACAGAGAGACAGAGAGAGGGAGACACAAAGAAAGAACCACTTTTATTTTCTTTCCCTTGTCTTTTCTAAATGAGAAAAAGGAACATATGAACATGTGCTTGTGCACATGCACACATACTCTGTACATGTATAAACATTAGCAAAACTGCACTCTATATCTACCTAAAATAAACTATGCATGGCTTATTTTCCCTTCAGCAACTGTAATGAATATTCCTATCTGAAATCAGAAATTGAATCTTTCTTGTAATCTGATTATTCTGTGTCACTTTTAGAATTCTTCAACTAACTCCCTGATGTAGCCCTCAATGGACAGCATCTGTGATTTGTCTTTGCAACTTATAGTGACCATCCCCTGAGTCTGTGTCCTGAGCTACTGGGAGATTGCCATCTTTCAGGAGAGTTTCACATGCTGAAGCCCTCTCGGTCACTGTGTGCTAAGTACTTTCATTGTTTCTGATATTTCTTTCCTCTTTAAAGTTTTCAGTGGTGTTGGTGGTGGATTTGATAAAGCATCTTACTTATGTAGCCCTGGCTGGCTTAGAATTTTCTGTATGAAATCTACCTGTTCTGCCTCCCAAATGCTGGGATTAGTAGTGTGTAAAACTATTCCCAGCATCTCTTAAGTTCTTTATTGCTTTGTATTCTATGAATTTATTCTGGCTTAGTTAATAGATACCTTATTTTAAGTATAGAGTAAAAGACATTGATACAAGAATGATCTTCCTATATCTAGAAAGGATAAAAGTGAAAAATAACCGAAGCATGTTCTGGGAAATTGGAAATGGGGTTCACAAATGTACTCACAAAAAATTAAAATCCAAATTACTTCTACTACATTAGTGCCTAGCAGAAACTAATAGAGACAGTTGATAAAAGTAAAAATGGCTTTTAAAAACAAACATTCTAGTATAATTCTAGAAATATGACATTCTATGTCAAAAAGCACATTTGCTTTGTCTTATTGTAAAATTATCATAGCTTACATTCTGGTGATAAAATCTGGGTGTCCTTTCTGTTAGTTTCTAATCACAGAGTTCACGTGGAACTACTGGGCTGTTTCTAGGCAACCATATTCCATGGTCTAGAATCCTTTGTCTCCTTATCTACTGAGAGTCAAGCTCCTCACAACTCTTCTACACTTGTGTGTTTGCAAGGAAGCCAAAAATTTGTAAAGTTCCACCATCGGTGTTCCTACTAATTTTGAGCGGAATGTGTATGTATGTATTCAAAGTTTGGAACAGAATGATGACCTTCTCATTTTATAATTGTTAAAGAGATTTTCTTTAACAATATACATCTAAATGTAGCCCCACATTTAAACCCTTGGGCATAGACTGGCACATCTTGGACAACACAATATGATCCTGTTTCAAATCAGAGAGTGAGAAGAATTCGAGGGATATAGCTCAATGGTGGAGGGTTTTCCTAGATTGTTTGAAACCCTATATTGAATCTCCAACATTTCAAAAACAGGAAGGAACTGAGGGAGGGAAAGGAGATGGGTGAGAAATAAGGATACTAATACTGTGATAGTAACAGAAACTTGGTGAGAGAGAAACACAAAGACCATTTGAAATATTGGACCACCATCCAGTAGTACAAGTACAAATCCCTCAGAGGCATCAAGCTAAGGCAGAGACAGAGCATCCTGGCATTCCATACAATGCAAGTTGGCTTCAAAGATGCTATAAACATACTAACTCACCCTACCATTTTATACATTCACCTCTCCTATCTGTCCTGAAATGTCTCTTCAGAAGCTGCAGAAATTAGGTATTGGTCTCCCCTTTAGAAACTGAGGGGAATCATAGTAAAGAAATGTAGACTTTAAATAGTGGGTCATTTTCTTGCATTAATTCTCTTCTGCCATTAAATTTGTTGTCTGACCATTACACACATAGGTAGCATATTTGGATGACTTTCAGCCTCACCCTCTCTCATTTCCCTCTTGCCGCTGCTATCCACCATTATCTCTACCTATTGCTTTCCCACATTGGTTTCTTCTCATTTTTTTGATCCATTTGAGTTTAATCAGAACCATCTGTGTGACATTGGGTTTGGAACTGTACCTTTGAGCACAGTTGGCTCATCAGTAGGTACACAACTGAAGATAGTGTCTGCTCCTTCCCCAGAAAAAATCAATAGCTTATAGTTTAGCCGGGATGCGAAAGATAACAAGGGCTCCTCTCCATTTATTGTTGACTGCTGGTGTGAGAACGTGATTTTGTTGGTTGTAGAGCACATGAAGATAGTATTTCAGAGCTCTTCTCCCCTTTCCTGTTCCTTGCGGCTTTCACTATTCCCTTCCTCTCTTACACACCGTTCTCTGAATCTTAAAGGTGAGCACATGACAATCCTGTTTAGAGATGAGTCCCCACCATCGCTTGATCTTAGCACCTTGACCATTCATGTATCTCACCATGTATTTTGCCAACATTCATTGTGAATTTTCTCTAATTAAGACTGAAGCAGCCTTTGTCTGTGCTTATAAATGTAACTATTTAGAAGGCAGCTTCAAGCTTCATCAGCTTAGCCAAACAACAGTAGGAAGCCCATGCCCCAGGTCCTATAACATCCTCCACCATGGGTTTTTAGCATTCTGTCTTGTAGAACTTGCCTCAAAACTAATCAGAGAACACCTGGTTGCCCCTGTAAAAATTGTACCACTAACTGTTCAAGTGAGAATATCTTGCCTGGCAGGGTGTAGAGTAGTTCGTAGGGTTCACACTGGGTAAAACAATTGAAGCCCTTTCTTAGTTAGCAGACTGAATTGTACCTCCAAGCACTGTGAAAGCTGGCCAGCAAGGACAAAACTTCCAGCTTAGATCCTGCTTCCCTTATGTGTCTTGAAACAAGATCTGTGGTACTATAAGTGAGAAGAAACTATCAACTGGTTGTGGTGAGCAACCAAAATGAATGTCGGGATCTTGTATTGCTTTGGGTGTCTCTGGTACCTCTGTTACCAACACCTCATAAGGAGGTACCCAACACCTGGCATTGGGGATTTTATTCAGTAATCTGTTAGATGCAGCATAATTCAGCTATGTAGGCTATGGCTCTTCTGATTCTCATATTGTTTAGTTATCTCAGAAAGTCAAACAAAGTTTCCTTGTGGATTTTTCAAGCAACTTTCATGTAGTTTAATCTTCCTCCCCCTTCCACCTCCCTCATCCCTGTACCATCGCCCCTTTTAACATTCCTTCTTCAGTGTCACCCCTCTTAGCTTTATCACCTAGGTTCTGCTATATTCCCTCCCCTGACCACCTTCAGACCAACGATCCTCTTATAGTTTTCTGGATTCCAAGTTAAATACAGAAATCTCAACCTTTGAAACTATGAGAGAGAGCATATTCATTTGTCTTTCTGGGCCTGGGTTACCTCACGCTGTGCAAATTCTATCTTCCTGAAAAATTCACAATTTTTATGAATTTTTGTGAAAAAATTGTTTCTCTTTACAGCTGAACAAATTTCCATATGAATATGTATCACATTTGCAATACTCATTCACTCATTGATAGACATCTAGGCTGACTCCATTTCCTAGCTTTTATGAATAGAGAAGCACTGAACATAGTGACCACGTACCTCTGTAGTAGGATACAGAGACCTTTAATATGCCTTTGAATGGGTTGGCTGGACTATTTAGTATTTCTATTCTTACCTTGGTGAAGAACCTTTACACTGACTGCTTTGATGTCCGTGTCAGTGTATACCCCTACCAACAGAGAATACAGGTTACTCTTTCAAGATATCCTCCCCAACACTTGTTGTCATTTGATTTCTTAGACAGCTAATCCAACTGGGATGAGATGAGATCTCATTTGCATTTCCCTGATGAATAATGATGTTGAAACTTTTCTAAATATTTATTAGTCATTGTACTTGTTCTCTCAATAGTGTTCTATTCATATCTACAGTGCAGTTTTGTTTTAATTATCGTGTTTTGTTTGTACTTAGTCTTTTCATGTTATTGTGTATTCTGGATAGCAATACACTGTCAGGTATATGGCTGGTGAACAGTTTCTCTCATTCTATATACTGGCTCTTCACTCCATTGACACTTTCCTTTGCAGCACAGAAGCCTTTTAATTTCATGAGGCCTGCCCATCAGCTGTCAGCCTTGTCTCCTGAGCAATGCAGCCTTGTTTCAGAACTCCTTGCCTATGTCTTTATCCTATAGAGTATTCTCTACATTTTCCTCTATCTTTATTTTAAGACCTTGTATCCATTGGGAGTTGATTTTATACAGGGTAAGAGATAGGATCTATTTGGATTTATATAGATATACTCTGCTTCCCCAGCATCATTTGTTGAAGTTTTTTTTTTCAGTGTGTCAAAAAAATTAGGCTATCTTTTCTTGTCTTATCAATCTGACTGGGACCAACTAGATCTTATTCAGATCAAGTACAGAACTGAATAAGAATGGGGACTGTAAACACCATGGTCTTGTTACTAAGTATAGTGGAAGTGCTTCAAGATTTTCTTCACTTAGCATGATGACGGTTTGTCATATAGAGTCTTTATTATGTTTAGACAGGTTCTCTCCATCCCTAGTCTCTCAAAAGTTTAATAATATTGATATTTGTAAGAAAATTATTGTTTCAAAGATTCTTATAATAAAAATACTTCTATGGATTTCACTAATTCAAGGTTACTAGAAATATCCCCAAGAGGCTGTTTCAAGTGAATGGAGGACCACCCTTACTACGCAGTGTGCTTTGTATGGTCCCAACAATGCAATATCATGTCGGCAATTTCATTGCAACATATTATTTAAATTTCAATGACATCACACTATGTTTATTCCTAGATGCTGAAATGTGAGGGTAATCAATTAGGTTTGTATTTGGGGATACAACCTATACTTGAAATAACTGCCTGGACATAACTTCCTACACACCTTTGGAGGTACATCGGTAAACTTCAAACAGAACTGGGCAGATAACCCCTGTACAGTACTCATATCCAACTTCACAGATATCTGCACAATGATCCAAAGACTATCATGAGTGAATATGCAGGAAAGTGCCAATGTGAGTCCTGACTTCAATCCTAAAGGCAGCTAGAAATCCAGATTTTTTTTAATTATTCTGGTGTCTTAGATATACAAAATTGAATCCCAATGACTGCTTCATACTTTTGAGTTTTATTTCCAGCCTGATACATGCTTTTGTATGTCTTCTTTGTATGGCTCCTCCAGATGCATCTTGGTTTATGAGTCTCCCACTGTGTGACTTTTTCCCATTACCATTTATTAGACCGTTATAGCAATCAACCCCTTAGCATGTTAGATCTCAAAGAACAATGCTGGTTTCCAACAGCTATTCTTTAACAAAAAGATATATGCTTCTCTGTTGCTCATCTTTTCCATGTTTTCGTTATAATGAGCATGATAAAAAAAAATAGCCTCCTTAACGAAATAATAAAAAGAAGAAGAAAAATGACGAACTCCTTGGACAATAAAAAAAAAAAAAGTCAAAATGTAAACATGGCAGGGTGCAAGTGAATTCAGAGCCAAAAGTAAATAATCAGCTGATTTGTAGAAGCTAGAATTTGAAATGAGCACAACTGAACTGGTATTTTTTAAACTGAACATATGGTATCTTACCCTTAATAAATTGGTGTTAATAGCAACATCAAAAAATCAGGAGAGAACATTCATTTGAAACCAAAACCAAACTGCAAAGGAGGAAAAATAGACCAAAGAAATGCAGCAAGTTCAAACTCAGATCTGTTGCTTCTGTCCTTGTTAGTTAAACAGGAAAAACAAATCAATGTTACTCTAATGGATGCAACAATCATATAAGAGAGAGTTTTCAGGCAGGTGTGATACAACGGAATGATATATAAAAGAACATCTTCATTATTGTTTAAAGAATCTTCTTTCTGTAAATAAATCTCATTTAAAGGGGTCACAGCTCTAAAAAACAAGAAACCTTGAAATACCAAAAAAAAAAAAAAAAAATCTGACTCCAGGATTGCGGACAGCTCTCCCACAGAGCATAGTTCACCTGCCACCTGACATCTGAAGTTGTTCATTTGCAAATAAATCTAAAAACAATGAGTTGCCTTTAAGCACTGAAGAAACACTGGAAGACATTAATGGTGAGTCTTCTCTATGCCAAACATGGTCCTCCTACTGCCCACTGTACCTAGAAACACACATTATAAAAAAAACACTGAATATATTAATGTATCAGATGGAGCCAGGTATCTTAGTAAGGGTTCTTATTGCTGGGATTAAACACCATGAACAAAAGCAAGTCAGAGAAAAGGTTTTATTTCAATTATACGCCCCAGTAATAGTCCATCACTGAGGAGAATCATGGCAGATATCAAGTTAGGAACCCTAAGGCCTCAGAACTAATGCTGAGGCCATGGATGAATACTGCTTACTGGTTTGTTCTTCATGACTTGCTCATCCTGCTTTCTTACGCACTAAAAACCACCAGCCCAGGAATGGCACTGCCCATCCCTGAGGGATATTTTCTCAATTGAATTTACCTCTTCTAAAAGGACTCTAACTTGTTTCAAATTGACATAAAACTACTCAGCACACTAGTCAAAGTAGCAAGAGACAGAACAAAATTGGAAAGTGTGTACATATGTGCATACACGGAGAGATTAGAATTTTTTTAATTCAGCAATATTTTTTATGGCTGTATTTGAATTGATTTCACCAGCCCCCCCCCAAAAAAAAATCATGTTTGCCGGAGATAATGGATCGTGAATGCAATCAGCACTCAGAGGGTGAAACCAGGAGGGTAGGGACAAGCTTAAGGTCACCGTAGGCTACATAATGAGCACTAGGACAGCAGAGATTGCAGAGTTTGATCTAGCTCAGAAAAAAACAATATGCCATTAATTAATAAAATCCAGCAAGGCCTAACATTCAGTGAAGGTTTCCTATATTATCCTCCTTTGAACTTTCACGTTTTTGTAAAACTAACTTTCTTTCCAAGAAGAATTGCATACATTTAAAATTCATTTTCTCCTACACAAATCAAATACAAATTTAACCAAAACTACAGTAAACATGACACATGGCCAAGAAATTGGAAAGTTACTTGTTTAATTAAATGTTGTTTGTGCAGAAATGTTTCAAAGGTCTGCACACAGCTTGGATTCTGAAAGCCCATGTTGGACAAGAGCTGACTCAGGTGCAGAAGCATGTGCTAGAGTTTACTCTCTCTTTGGAAACTTCAGTCTCTATGTTAGTAGAATTCAAAGAAGGCCATCATCATATCATTGTCACAGGGCCACAGGTAGAATGTTTACGTTGACATCAAAAAAGAAATGACAGCCACATGATTGCATTATGTGATTGTTGTCTAGATTAGCATTCTTGGCTTTTACATATGAATCATAAAAAATTAGATTATATCAAAAACAAAAATAAAGGGGACATTAACCTTTTTTCCAATTAAAACTCTTAAAAAGAAATAATATGATGGAGTATAGGTAAATCCAAAAATATGAAATAGCATTACTGCTGAAGTCAAGAGTAGAGAATCCAGAAATATTCTAAGCAATTACTGACTGACTGAACTCTACTTACTTTGTATTTTATGTAACCACGGAATAATGGTGATTTAAACAAAATCCTTTTTCTACATAAATCCCCAAATGTGAGAGCAAAAGAAATTGGAACAGGGGAACCAATGGCCTTGGAGTATGAGACAGAAAAGATTCAAAACTGCTCACATTCAAAAGGCATTGTTATAGAAAAGATTCAAAACTCTTCACATTCAAAAGGCATTGTTATAGAAAAGCTTCAAAACTGTTCATATTCAAAAGGTATCAATAAGGTCTAATATCATGTGATATCTAATATCATGTGAGCTAAAACTCTGACCCCAGTCTACTGTTTTATAAAATTATGAATAAAGTACATTAATCTCTATATGACTTTTTATATATTTTATTGTATGAGCAAAAGGAAAATGTAGCCTTGAAATACCAAAGTGATGACTGGGCCAGCCTGCTGTGTACAAGCCTGTCTTAAGCGCAGGAGGATCAAGACTCAGATAAAAAACTGACTTTCAGCTCTGGCAAGGATGAGGGGACTACTCTCTCAGATATTTCTGGCAGATAAGCACATGACTACAGCTTTTTTTTGAAATGTTTTAGGCATTTCTTTTTAAATTAATAATACATAATGTTCTCTGACTGGCTTCTCCTTTAAAAGCTAGCCAGCACACAAGAATATAAGATGCACATATAAGGATATTCACTGGAGTGTTTGTAGGATGGCAAACTGACAACAGTAATGGCAATAGTAATTTTTAAAAATGTGACAGTCACATGTAAAGTAGAGTTTAAATGTATTCATTGAGTGCCAGGAAGATGGATCCATGGGTAAAAAGGCTTGCCTGGTATACCTAAAAGCCTGGTGTCAATATTCTGGACCCATAAAAGGATCGATGTGAGGAACATGAACGTATAACCCCAGCACTCCTACAACAAGACAGAAGACAGAGACAGAAAAATGGCTGGACAGTCACAGGCTAGCAAACTTGGAAAATACAGTGCAGTAGTAGAAACAAGAGAGTCTCTTCCTTGGAAAAAGTAGAAGGAGAAAACTGAGGCCTAAAAACCCATGCCTCCATATGTATGCTGTCACATACACACACACACACACACACACACACACACACTCTCACACTCACATACATACACATACACAAACATATACACACATATACACATGCACATATACACATATGCACATATACACATGCACACACATACACATGCACACACATACACATGTACACACATACACACATATACACTTGCACACACATACAGATGCACACACATACACAAATATATACACACATGTATACATGCACATGAGCACACACACAAACACATATACACATGCACATGCAAACAGATACACACACAATCACACATGCACACACACATACACACACACAAACTTACACATATACACATGCACACCCATACACACACACTTATTTTAAAAAGAACATTTACTTTTATTCATTTGTGTGTGTGTGTGTGTGTGTGTGTGTGTACACTGAGGTCTGGCAGGATGATTTAGTGAGTAAAAGTGCTTCACCAAGCCAGACTGAGTCAAACGTGAGTTTGACCCCTAAGACTCATATGGTGGCAAACAATATGTGACTACTTTAAATTGTCCTCTGGCCTCCATACCTATAGCATGGCATGCACACACACACACACACACACACACACACACACTACAAAACAAGCAATACACACAGAAAATAAATACATGTTAAAATTTTAATACATATATGTAGATTTATGTTTAAAATGAGTTATGTGTATATGTATGTGTGTGTGTATACATCAAAGGAAGGTTATTATATATTGCTCAATAAAACAGTAGTAAGCTTCAAAAAGGTTTTTTGATTAGCCAATTAGCAGCATTTTGTTATATAAAACACTGTATAATAGCAGCATATTTTAATTTCCACGTGTATAGACAATGAACAGTTTAAAGAAATAATGGCAAAGGCAGTCCTGAGACAACTGACATTGGTGAAACAATAGACGTGATAGAATTTAAAATCAACCCTAGCACAGCTGAGGAAACCAGGTGAAATCTACCAAATGGACCAAAGCACATCAGCAGAGCAGTGATCCCTTGGCAGTGCTGAAGACTGAACTGGACAGAATTAGGTAGCGTGGAGTGTATCTTTGCCACAGTTTTCCAAGAACACACTGGACCAAATGAGACTAGAGGATCACCAAAGGGAGTGACAAAGTGCAATGAGTATGAAATGTGTTCTGTCTTGTGGACTGACATTGAACAAGCTGGAGTTATAAGTCTCCAGCCCATCAAAACTCTTCAGAATTTATCCTGTTAAATGTTTGGTTGTGTCTGTTTTTTTGTTGTTGTGTTGTAATTTCACACATTCAGGCATAGAAAGCTGAAATAAGTAGTGGAAATAACAGTATATCCATCAGTATTTCTAAATCGGTTTTACTGAACTGTCATCTTAATATGGTATGTTGGGAAATCATTAACAAATGAAGAAACTCCTTAGTAAGGATAGATGTCCTCACTCCCCTCTAGCTGTAACAATCCTTTCACCTCCTCTTCCACATACTTTTCATTAACCCTGAGGGGAGGAGTTTGGTGAGGTCATCCCATTTAGGACAGAGTGCTTCAAAAACTCACGCTTTTTTTTTTCAATATACAGTTGTTGGTATCTGTATTATTTGCCACCTACCTGCTGGAGAAACATCTCTGATGATGCCTGAGAAAGACATTGATCTAGCAGTTATTTTATCACTGTGCTTCTTTTCAGCAGAACAGTGGTATTTGGTTTTTCCCTAGGTTCATAACCTATCTGATCTCAGGTTTTGGGTACCTAAGCAGTGTCAAGTATGGACCCCATCTCATAAAATGATCCTTAAATCTGAGCAGATAGTGGTTGTTTACTCCTAAAATGTTTGTGGAATTATTGCACTAGTGTATCATTCAGACAGGTTGTCAGCTGTCAGTGGAAGGATTTGTATCTGGATTGGTGTTAACCTTTCTCCATTGGTAATGTGAAGAGTACTTTCCAGTACCGTGAATATTGGTACTCACTGGCCAGCCATCCTGGCCTACTCAATGAGAGACCCTTCCTCAAAAGCCAACAAACAAATAACAAAAAGGTGGACAATGCCTGAGAAAGTTCACCTGAGATTCTCCTTATACAGGCACACACACACACAAACACACACACACACACACCATCCTTCTCTAATTAGCAATTTCATACCTTTCATCCTATATAATCTTAGTGTTTCAGATTCCAACAGATTCAGCATCCTAAGTAAATTGTCTTTTTTTTTTAATCTAAGAAAGATTCTGAACTTCCTGCAGCCTCCTTAGCCCTCAAATAGAAGTCGGTGAGCAGATGAATGTCCTTTATTTTTATTTCACAAAATATATGAAACCCATTGATTTCAATATCAAGTAAATGTTCACAGCTCCTTTTACACATTCTCATCCAAATGATAAAACCATGTTGTCAAATAAGGAAGGGTGACCCAATAAGATATTTACTCTAAGCTCTGAGTAAGTCATTCCCCATGTGCTGATCACAGTTTTATCTACCGGTCACTGACAATACAGAGGCACAAATTCTCTTAGATTCTATAAACATTATGTGCACATATTTGCAGGGTAATTTTCATCAGTACTGTGGTACTGGGGACGTGTGGCCAATCACATACAAGAATATAAAGAGATCATATGATTTGTAAATCGATTTTATTTAAATAGTATATCTAGATTGCTAGTAAACAAATTTGCCCAAACATGTTTGCCTTTGCACTAAAATATCATCTCCAGTGTGGCTAGAATTGGTGTCTATATTAAATAATATCTTGTTTCAACAATTTGCTTTCACAGTAACATAAGTGTTTAAGCAGTTGGACCACAAGATACAAACAGACTAGGAAGTGTGCTTTCAGACTGAAAAAGGCTTAGTTTTATGGTTAACACCATCTAAACCTTCAGAAGGTAAGAACCAAAATTATTGATTTCTAGTGACTGCTCCAAAACCACATATACAAGGAGAAATGGGCCATTTATTCAAATGAGAATAAATGGGCATTTTTCAGGATCTTGCTCACTGCCCTACCCTATGACACACCTGAAGATCAAAAGATTCTGAATACTCTGTTCTTCTATCCGGGCTCCTTCATCACCTATAATCTGCATTTTTAGACAAGCACTTTCTCAGAAGTTTTCAAGGATGTTATTCTGTAGTATTTCTTGTCCTTCCATGTAGACAAACGTTTGCACACCAACCCTATCCACTCCAGTGCTCCTTTCATCCTATCCTCTGCTGTATTACCAGACCTCTGTCTACTTTCTTCTCTCTTTTTACAGCATACATCCTCCATGGAATAGCTTAGCTACATTCTTCTTTGTGCTATACCTTCAAACTCATTTCCAGGCAAGTTCTCCAAGTTGAATGTGTCTAGTTGCTGGTAGAGATATTCATCTGAGTCTCTGAGGGCTTCCACCCCAACAGTTCCACACCAAGGTCATCAACTTCTTTTTCACTGCCTTCTACACCTACTCACCCTCTTCTAGTCACATGGTCATTGTCACTCTAGCTAGACTAATGGTATACTAAGCCCCTGGAATTTAAGTACATAGGACACAGAAGGCATTTTAAACTCATACCTGAATACTTTCTATGACATGAAGCAGTATTGATGAACAAATGGTCTTAGAAAGAATTACAAGTGAATTATATAAGGGAAAAATTAGAATAACAGACAACATCCAAAAACAGAACAAGAAAGTTTAAAATAATAGGACAAAACTCAAAATCAGGGGTTTGTGGTTGTTGTTATTCTTGTTGTTGTTTCTGTTATTGTTTTTGTTGTTATTGCTTTAATTGTTGTATTTTTGCTTTTGTTATTATTGTTCTTCTTGTTGTTATTGTTGGTGCTGGTGGTGCTGGTGGTAATAGTGGTGGTGTGGTGGTGGTTTTGAAGAGGGAGACAATAAAGAGGTGTGTCTGTGGGATGTTGTTGTGATGGTGGTGGTTGTAGTTGTTGTTGTCTGTATTTGAGAGGGCAAAAATAAGGAGGTGTCTGTGGGATGTTAAGCATGCAGACTATGTCTCCATACCTGGTAGCAAGCACCCATCCAAGAAATAGATGTTTAGTTACTTCGTGAGCAAATGTTCTTAACGGGAAGCTGGATTTACACTTTAAACTTATAGGTGAATGACTGACACATTTCTAGTTTTGCTAGTGAATCCCTTTAATCAAATGTGCAAAAGACAGTCCAGGCTATTGTTATCAATGATAACACAATGATAGTACAATACAACAGAACTGTACATGTACTTATCCCTGACTCAATATCTCTATGATATTAGAAAGGCCATAGACCTTCCCAAGCTGCCATCTTCTCATTTGTAATGGGATGTAATCATCTCCAATTTGCATAACTAGGTCTGTATCAGAAAATTTCATATGTATATGGAAACTCTTTCAACAAATACATCACCCAGTGTTGGAGGAAGATTACAAATTTCACAATGGGAGGTACCTAAGGACAGGCATATTTGAACCTCTTATCAAGGTGTATGACAACATCAGCAGCAGCTCCAAGTGTGGATGAGGTACTTGTTTTGTTGCCTCTGGCCCTTTGTGATGCCCACAAACCATATATTTAAGGTCCACTGGCTCAAATCATGACAGCAGCAGATTACACTTCATAGCCATGTCTTTTACTTAAAGTGTTTCCAAACACATTTGCTTCCACAGTTTTTACAGAACAGGGAGCCACTGAGTCAGTCAGATGCTAAGCTGGCCATGTTTGAGCATGGGGCAATGTGTTCGGTTCTGAGGATGATGAGTAAAACAACACTAGACATCCCTTGGGCAGTCTTGGAGGATGTAATTTATATGACAAGTCATCCTCAAACACTAACTCAAATGAGTCTAAAGTTAAACCAGGCCAGGTAAGAGGAAGGAAAGAGACAGCCGTGATGAAATATCTACCCAGGCCAAATCAACAAAGAAACAGAAGATCAGTGGGGCCACTGTGCATCTTAAATCAAATTCATCAGCCATGACCCAAAAGAGTAAAAGAGTGGTTTTGTTTTAGCATGAACACTCTTCCATCTGTGAAAGTATTCTTATCAAGTCCTCGACTGGATGTTTGCAGACACTGAGGGCACAGCTCCCTACAGAGCTCTTGAGTGACGAGTTGACCTGGGATCACATCAAGAAGAAGAAAAAAATAAGATGCTTCCCAAAGTTTTGAAGCTGTATAGCAGGGCCAGGGCCTGAAGACAAGAGAAGGAAGGCCAACATGGAAAGAAAAAATATGATGCATATTCCACAAACTGTGTCACTGGAGGATGTGCCCTTCACAGGAAATTTCAGAGAATACAAAATTAAGATCTTTCCAATGTACATATCTTGAGACCACTTCTATATTTAAGAAATAAATTTTCAAGATTATTTTTTTAAATTTTACAAATGGGTCTTATGTAGATATGTTACTTATGATTTTATAAAAATGGGAAACAAATGTATAACTCATAAAGAATTTAAATAAGCGTGATCTACTAATGAACTGAAATGTGAATGGTTACTAAAACTGTAGAGATGTGCGGCAGGAGAGATAGCTCAGCAGTTAAGAGCACTGGCTGCTCTTCAAGAGGACCCAGGTTCAAATCCCAGCACCCATGTGGTGACTCACAAACTCCTATAACTCCAGTTCTTGAGAATGTTATGCCCATTTATAACTTTTCCACCGGCATCACACACAGGTGTTGGACACACAGATGCAAGCAAAATACCCATTCACATAAAAATTAAAAAAATATAGAAAAAAATTGTAGAGATATGAAAATGACATGATATGACATAATTGCATATACATGCATATATGTGTGTATGTAGGTATGGATATGCATGTGTAGATATTATTTGATCTAAATTCTGACGAACACCAGCTGTGCACGCTCTTTGTGTGTGAATCTCTGCTTCTATGTGGAGAAATACACAAATGTGTAAATAATAGCTAATCTGCCTTTTAGTTTCATTCTGTCTGTCCTTCACTCCCAACCCCTAAAAGTCCATCTGTGATTAAAAAAAAAAAAAAAAAAAAGCAAAACAAAGCCAGGTGTTAGTGCAAAGAGAGAGCTTCCAGAGAGCCTTATCTCCTCTGGCTGACCCCTGAGGTTTAGGAACACTGAGTGCCCTAGCTGGTTTTCCACAGAGGAGCCAGTGACTGCCCCAAAGAAAATGGCAGCAAGAACTCAAAGCAACCAGAGTCTTTGAAAAATGCAGAAATATCTTTCAGAAGCTTTACCTCATGTTGCATGAAGCATGTATTCCAAACAAGAAGCTCATAGGTCATTAACACTGTTTCAAGTTGTTTACAAATCTTATGTAAACAGTTCCAGCAATAATGGTCATGAAATTATGAGCATATTGTTTAGAGTAAAATAATCCTATTCTTTAGACATCCATCAACTTTAGGGACTTTGAGAAGGCTAGATTCCCTTAAAAACTCATGTCTACTTCTACCTCTGTTTCTTTTAAAGACTTGTGTCTTTATTCTACATTACTAATTCAATGCAAACATGTGGCCCTTAACTGGGAGACTTGAACCATGGCTGTATAGTACCTACAGTGTCATGTATGCTGAAGCCATGACATCAGAAACTGTCACCTAAGGACATCCCATAATCTTCAGGAAGATCCCTCAGGAGGCTCTGGGTAACAAGCCAGCATCGAACTTGGCCAGCCAGCCTGTGGAATGATGCTATACACTTTCACATCAGGTCTGTGGTGCCTGGAGCCCGAAGTGCCCAGGGGGTAAGACACACAGGCTGCCCTCCCAGCTGGTGGCCATCTGCCTAAGTGACAGCTGCCAGATGGGGAGAAAGCACTGAACTGGGGATCAAACAGTAAATAAAAGAGGATTTCTTGGGAAGTGGCACTGACATCAATTCTTCATATGACTTTTTAATGCCTTGGAAGTTTTTTTGAAATATTTTGGGATGATTTTTTTTTTAAGGCAGATAAAATAATTCCGGGATAAATGTGCCTAGTGTGCAAGACATGAAATGCTTTGGGCTTCCTACAGAAAACACACTGAACTGATTTATAAATGTACTTGTTGTTCCATTCAGACTTCAAACTAGACAGATCAAAGAATCAATAAACGCAGGCTTGTGCCTCCCCTTCCAGAATAGGAAGCACTCTGCTGCTTCCATTTTGTGGTAGAGTTCCCTAAAGCTGTTCTCCCAGGAGTCACTAACCTGCTGGTTGTCACACACACTGGAACTGAACCATGAATAGAAGAAGAGGCGAGGTGATGGGATCTTGACCCACTCTTCCACTTTGAAGCCTTGATTAAGGAAAGGAAGCAATGGAAGATTGAGGGACAAAGAAAAATGGACTTTTCCTAACTCAGCTAAGAAAGAAACATTTTTCCTAAGTGTGTGTGTGTGTGTGTGTGTGTGTGTGTGTGTGTGTGTGTACACGCCAGAGACAGATGCAAGTATGAACCCTCAGAAGCCCTGGGACCTGAGGCTTGTCCATGAAACTATCCTGGATGGCCATTGAGCTCCAGTGTATCATGTTTCTGCCTCCCCTGTCCTGGGTTATAAGTATGTGCCACCATACTTTTTAAAAACAATTTTAGTATATGTGTTAGAAATGTAACTCCAGTCCTTCTGGCTGTGTGGGAAACTCTTTACACACTGAGTTATGTGCCCAACCCCTCCCATTTTCATTTTAATATTTTATATTCAGGGTATAAAAGGCGATAATACTATACAGAGGCCGGAATAACTATTAACAGCCAGAAGAAGAGTAAATCAGGTGGCAATGACCAGGTTAAGTTTTTCCTTTAAAGAAATGTAAATCTTAATTGAAATAAAAAATTAAAAGACATATTTAAATTACGATCTCATTCAAACCCAAACATGAATAAGGATTTAACGTGAAGTTGAGGACAGATGTTAAGAAGGGCACCACTGTGCTCAAGTCTTCTCATACAAACAACTGGAGGCAGAGCAGCTCCTAAAACCCTGTGAATGGGGCTACAGAGATGGCTCAATAGTTAACAGCTGCCACTGCTCTTGCAGAAGACCCAAGTTCGATTCCAAGCACCTCCATTAGTCAGGTTACAACTACATATAACTCCAGCTCACAAGGATTCAACACCTCTGGCTTCTGCAGGCGTGCCAGCTCTTGAATGTACATATACACGGTTAAAATATAAAAGTAATTCTTAAAAGAGTTTAAAGTCTGAGAATGTGAGTGTGTCTGCTTTGTCTGTGGTTTAAGGCAGCTGACACTGTGATTTGGGGGTGGGGCTTCCATTTGCATCCTCTTTAACAACAGAGCCCACTTCTCCTCTCTGTGGAATTGGTTTTATACAAGTACACGTGAAAATCTCTAACAAAAACTGACAGACACAAACCCTCTGATTTGACATTTCCCCTGGTATTTGGCTCTGGCATAATTGCTAAAAAATGGTACAGATTATTTTAATTTATTTACATTTTTATAATTCAGACTTCTATCATGCCTATTTTTATTCTATTGTGTGATGTGATTTTCTTTCTGGGGTTTTATTTTGGAAATATACATTGGCATCACCCCTAAAATGATATAATCAGTAAAAGCAAAATCTGAACACTAACACTTATGTAAATTTTCAATTCCACCATGGAAACACAGCTTAATTGGGCTCTGAGTCTGACCAGTAAATTTATTTCTAGGCAAATAGATACCAGAAAACACAGACACTCATAAATTTCCTACCAAAGAGTAAATGTCCATATTCTAGAAGGTACTATCCCTTCTAGATTGAAAGCATGCAGATGTCTAACTGTCTGAACTACAAAGCTAAGAAACATACACAACAGAAGAGATCATTAAAAATCATTTTACAAATGGCTCATCTAGCTGCGTTTCATAATCTATATTAATGACACATAGGTCCAATTGAATTGAATACCATATAAAATAACTGCAGACATCCAATTATTTTTTTTTAATGTATAGGGCAATGTCATGAGCAGTGGCATTTTCTTCCTATGTACTTGTTACTGTGATGTGTGAATTAAATGAACAGTTACCTTTCTGGTTAATTCCAAATGTACACAACATCATGAGGCTAACTGCACATTTGTCCAAGAGAATTAAGTAACAGCATTGGATGACTGACATCCATCTTCCTCTGCTGCCTCGCACTTTGAAGATATCTCCTGTCTTCCTGCTCAGAGGAAGAGGCATCAGAGGCTGGGTAGGTTTGCAGCTCACCTAGAGGACTGTTTGCCTAACATTCACAAATCCCTGTTTGGTCCCCAGCTTTGCAAAACAGGACACACATCTGTAATTCTATCACTTGGGGGATCAAGGCAGAAGGATCATAAATTACTAGTCATCCTTGGCTACTCAGTGAGTTTGAAGCCAGCCTGAGATAAGGACTCTGCCTCAAAAATAAAATGAAACAAATAAAGACAAATTCACCTAGAAGGTATAAACACAGTTGTGTTTCTGAGATCCAGAATATAGCAGTTCGTCTTTGTAACAATAGATAGCTAACTCCATCTCCCACAGGCTCTGTGCGTCAACAGGAGTTATTCTTACCTCACATTGGGAAATCCAGTGAGTGTTATTTTGCAGTTTCTCATGGTGTGTCACATTCTTCAGAGTGCCGTGCTTTAGAGAAATATTTCCTAATTTGTAGCCAAAATTCTCAGCATTTGGGAAATAGTGTTGAGTTTCTGGCAAATTCCCTGATGCTGAGCTTTGAAGTTGAACTGCAGCTGCTTCAAATCCTGAGAGGACGCAAATAACACGGTGCAGTTCACACTTCAGACCATTCCCCTCAGGTTTTTCAAAGATGATTGTGGCTTGTAAGATGCCCTGCTTCAGGGCTCTTCTTAAAATCACAAGAGAATGAAGACCTGAGTGTCAGAAAAAAAGAAATGTCTAGAGTCCCCATTGCACCGTGTGCAGTTTGAGATGATCTAAAGCAAAATACCCCACATAATCCATTCAGAGTTTCCATATTTGAGAAGTAATGACTCAACGAGATTATTCAGGCCAACTGCCTGGGTGATGAAACACCTGTTTAAAGTAATATTCTTGGAGTAGAAAAATAACTCAGCAGTCAAGAGCACTTGCTACTCTTGTGAAGGACCTGGGTTCCGCTCTTAGAACCCAAATGGCAGCACACAACTGTGCAAAGCTACAATTCCCTTTTCTCGACTCCCTGAGTACCAGGCATACAGTACACATATATACATGCAGGCAAATACTTACACACGTAAAATAAAAATATTTCAAAAAATAGTAATATTACTTTTTCTGGGACATGGAGGATCCTATCAAGATATCTTCTGCAGTTGCAATCTCCCCAAAGTTTTATGAGGTAGGTATACTTTACATAATGTGAGTAAGACTCCTTCTTCTCTAACCTTTTACTTTGTGGGTTTTGGGAATTTAACTACAACCTTGTGAATGAGAGATAAGTACACTACTACTGAGCTATGGCTCCAGTCTTCTAAACTTCTTTTAAACCAAAATTATCAGGCAGACCAGGCAAGAATATGTATCACCATGTGAGCAGGCATCTATCAGATCATCTATAAGTGTGCTCAGGGACACAGAAGTACCTAACATGATTGCCAACCTAAGTTCTTGGCACCCTTAAACAACATTGAGGATCTCTTAAGACATATCAAAAAACCAGGAGTTCCAGTGTGTATGAAAATATACACACATATGTGCGCGCGCGTGCACACACACACACACGCACAAGCACATGCACACGCACGCACACATGTGAGCACACACATATGCATACACACACACGCACCCTTTATGTTTAACAGTGCACAGCTAAATTTCATCCCCAAGTAAATGAGTTTAAAATTGGAAATCTGAGGAATTTAACACCAGCAATACCCATGGCTTCATGGTTATCACCAGCCAGAGTCAGCACTGCAGGAAATCAGCCTCCTAAGAATCTAAAACTTCCCGCCCACCCCACCCCCAGATTAGCACAGTGTCTTTCAGTGCTGACCTTGGCGATTTTCCACAATCTCTCTTTGATTCCTTTTAGTTTCTCATCACTGTGGTCATACTTGAGGTTACCCCATAGAAAATCATGTCCACTGGGTGTTCACTGTGTGCTGCATCAATTACAAACCCCTGGCAAAGGTGGGCAGAAGCAAACCCTGCCAATTTAGATGCTAGATAAGGGGAAATATTAATGTATGCTCAGTCAATCAATAAAATATTGATAGGTTGAAGATACATGTAATTTAAATTTTATGCCATAGGTAAAATACGGTCAAGATTAATTAAGAAATAATCATATGAGAAACTCATTAGTTTAACTACAAGAGCCAACTTCTTTACAAAAAGAATTTGAGGCTGTTCATCAAATTGTTGGGAGTAACAAATAATCAGACTTAAAGCTAATGTGCCAGATATTAACCCCCATAGCATGCCATAGACATGATACAATACCAATCCTAATTTTCCACTATCTGTTTCTCAGCTAGGCTCAAATTTTATTTCAGCCACCTCCAACAACTCACTCCTGTTTCCACGAATCAACCTCGTATACACAACTACTACTGATCCTAAAAGGAAGATATGTCCTCTGATGTTACCTTTCATTGTCAACCTGATACAATCTAGAATCACTTGGGAAGAAAGCATCAATACAGGGTGGCCTTAGAGCATGTCTATGGAGGGACTGTCTTGGTTACTCTAATTGGTGTAGGAAGACACAGCCCAAAGTGAGTAGCATTTTTCTTTAGGCAATGTTTCCCCAACTGTATAAGACTGGAGAAATTGAGCTGAATACAAACAGGCAGTTTTGTCTGTCTTTTCTCCTGAAGATGATGTGACTATCTGCCTGGAGTTCCTGCCTTGACTTTTCCACAATGAAAGACCAAAAGCTGAAATTGTAAGCTAACATACATCTTTTTTTCTCCTAAGTTGCTTTCTGTCAGAGTGTTTCACCATAGCAACAGAAACTAAACAAAAATAGTTCCTGGAAAATGAACTTCCTGAGCCTCAGTCCTGAAGGTATCTAGAGTTGATGAATTTGACTAGCAGAGCCCTGAGCTTTCTAAGCAGGAGAAGCTGCCAAGGTGCATAAGCATCGATCCCTACTGGAGGAATTTTCCTTCATCTACATTAGATTCAAAGAAGAATCACCAAAATATGTCCAAGGATACTCAAGATAAGTAAGAGTTTTGCTAGTTCTAGTGCTCTAGGTAGCAGCAGCTTTCTGCCAAAAACTCTTACCTTCCATCTCCACGAAGCACCCAGAACCTAGCTATGGCTTATCTCATAGAAAGTACTTACTTTATCAATAAATAATGAGCTTTCTAATCCTTAGTCCTTCTGTTATTTCTCAATGAGTGAATTTTTGAAATAAAGCCCAGGCTGGTCTCTGACTCAAATCCCCCTTTGAACCCCACTTTCCATACTGACAATCTGAATGATGCCTAGCTGTTTTCTTCTTATTCAGCCCATATACTAACTATAGTGTTTATCACTAGGGAAAACTGTATGTTAGATCCATCACTGTCCCTCCATCACTCATTCCATGGTTGTTAAGTGTTCAACCTCTTCACTAGAATATCTGATGCTTCTCTCGGTTGCCTCTAATTGATTCTTCTATTCTTCAGTAGTTTGGAATTGCTGTATTTAGTCATTTTAAAGAGTGTCTAGAATCATATCAATCCTATCTATGGCTTTCCCGACTTACAAATTACAAGCTATTAGCAAGATGACTAGCAAAGAACAGAGATTCACGGCACAAGACCACAGCCTGGTCTCATTCATCAGATGTTATCCTGTCTTCCTTGTTCCTACACAGCAGGTTCAAGTCCTGCGTCCTGTTTGCCAAGATCCTCAGCTGATTCTGACCCTAAACAGGCACTGTAGTTTCCAATCCCCTTTCTCTGGCTTCAGCTAATTCCAACTGAAAATATAAACCTCTTTGTGAATGCCATTCCCAGGAAGCCTAACCTATCCTCTGACTTGTTCTTACTCATGTGCTATTTTTGTGTTTTGACATAGTTCCCACAGGTGATAATCATTTTCCATTTAGTTTCCTATGGGATTACATGTTCACATTCAGCCCTCGCCTTAGCCTTGTGAAAGTTCAGATAGTTATGTTTCTTTTTACTCCATGCGAGAGACCTGGAGCCTGTCATATATCTTCAGATAACTAGCATTTGGCAGAACACAGAAATGACCAAATAAACCAATCGAGGTATGGCAGACACCACATTTAGGAGATACACACAAGTGATAGACTTCCCTTGAAGAAGGAAGACCAGATTAGAACCAATCCTGAAGACAAATATAATAAAAATCACATGGAAAATCAACAGGTCAATAAATGTAGTCATTGCAACACAAACTACAAATTCATGGTGGGAAACTGATGAGAAAGGATGAGAGAGATGTACAGAATGCAGGACTGGGCAGAAGGTCATGGCCTTTCACTTGAAAACAGGGCAAAAAGGAGAGAGGATAGGAGGAAGAGCCCATGTGTTGACAGTGCAGAAGCAACGGACATCTTCCCTGGCATCTCCTTGCCACTAAGCCTGGCAGCCACATGCCTAATGCACACAGCTGGAGTTGGGTGTCCATTCAGTCTCTTTTCCAAGTGTCTATTATGTTCAAGGCAAAAAAATGACAATTCTAGCTTCCAATAATTTGAAGTCCATTAGGAAATAATGCAAGGACTTCGGTAAAATCATCAACGCACGCACCTGCTTTGGGGTTTTGCTCGGAGTCTACAAAGTGCTTTCACGTGCAAGATCTCTCAAAGAAAAACGTGCTCGGGACTGGATGAGTGGCAGAGCCATAATTGTAGTCTATTGCAGGAAATTGCTTATCCTTAAACGTTAAAAATAAACACTTGAAAAGGTAAAAGCATAAGGATGTCCACACTTCACAAGGCTCAGTGCAGACCCTAATGAGGACTGTGCTCCTGCTGGCAGTCCAAAATCCATTTTCAGAAGCCATGGAACACTGAATGCTTTCCCTCTCTCTCTCTCCCTCTCTGTCTCTCCCCTCCCCCCTCCTCTCTCTCCTCTCTCGCTCTCGCTCTCTCCTCTCTCTCTCTCTTCCCTCTCCTCTCCTCTCTCTCCAGCTTGCTCGCTCTCTGTCTCTCTCATATCTCTCTGTCTCTCTCATATCTCTCTGCATATGTATGTAATACTTGCTTGGAGACAATACTTCTGCTACAAAAAGAATTAGCTCACCTTAGAGGTGCCAAATGCCATATTTTATCCTGAAACAGACTTGGAAATCATTCCCCTTCATTGGTTGAACTGAGGTCTCACCTCTACATGCCTCCTGCCCCCGGTGAAGTTATTCATTTACTGATACAATCTCCTAACAACACACTCATCTCCAAAAAATTAGGGAAAGTAGCTGCATGTTGCCGAAATAAAATATCCTCAAAAGATATTGCCATCAGTGTTCTTGTTGAGTAGCTATGATTAAAAATATATATTCTTCTGAGATAAGCTCTCCATTTATTTTCTAATAATTCAGAAGTTTTGGGTACAGAAATAAGCTTGCCAAATCAAAGTGCCATGCATCTTAAACAGATGAATACATGCACTTTTAGATACTGTCCATTCTGTAAATGTCTGTAATCATCAAAAATAAACATTTAAAAATACTAATGAAACAGATACTATTGGACTTTCCATTGAAATGCCTTAGCAATTTAGTTCAGTTTGCTTTCAGATAATCACACCAGGCAAACAGAGAAACAATACAGTTGATAATGAAAGTTTAACATTGTTTAACTCCCTTTGCTTTCCAGCCAAAACAAATTGGTCTGATCTTACATTCATTTGGAATAACAGAGAAAGGAAGGGAGAGAGAAATATCTAATCATGACCTCAGCGCATCTTTCTCTTTGCTTAAATACCATTTGTTTTCCCTCCTGATTTACTGCAGTAAAGGCCAAAGCAAGGACTATTATTCACATGAAGATACAACACTAAGTCTCAAAGAGAGCAGTGGTCTAAAGAATATCAGCATAGAAAATAGTGCACCCAGGCCTTGTTCAAATGTGATGTCCTTCGGCCGCAGAGAGTAATCTCCTTAATTTGAACATTTTGCTCAAGGAACAAATGTGGGTTCACCTGTCCACAGGCTTTGATCATTCTTGGAATATTAAAACCACAAAGCACATTCACATAAAATCATGCAAAACTGTCATGATAAGTCAGCAAATAAAGTAAAAGGAGAGAGAAGTACATCCTATAACCCATAAGAAGAAGTTCAGGGCAAAGCTATGATCCAACATTTTTGCTGGAGGTCTGAAGGGACAGCTGTGTTCCATGTAAATTTGCTGACCCTCCCAAACTTCCTATCAACAAGGTCTTCTCAGTCTCCCGTTATTGCTGTTCAACAATTAATCAGCAGCTGTTGAAACATTATAAGCATGCATGTAATTTGGGGTAAAATTAATGATTGTCTATCTATTAAAATGCTGAGGGAAGCTTTGTTTTCCAGCCCCAGTGTGAACTTGCTGATTTATTCTTTAAATCAATTACCCTCCTGAACTCCCAGCCTCCTGACTGTTGGCTAACAGCCTCCCACATCCCAAGCCTCCCTTAAGGGAGCCTTGACATATTTAAGACTGTATACATAGCCTGGCCATGTGGTTCTACACAGCAGAGAAATATGTCAGCAGAGAAAATATAAAACATACATACACATAATAAGAGGAAGATTTGTGTGTGTGTGTTCTACCGTTATCTGAAAATTTTTAGAAAAATTCTGACTTCATGGCTATGAAATCCCATGAATCAGTGCCTTGAGCATTAATGAAGATATACCATGTCTTATGTGAGAATGGAATACAGACAAGCCAATGAGCTGCTTTGAGTGGGTTGACTGCCCTCTGGCAACTATGAGTCAGCTTCAGGGCTTCATGTGAGTGCTGCCAAAGTCCACTGGAAACTCAGTTTCAGAAAAGTGGGCTCTTATCAGTGGTGGTATTCTCAGCCTCACAGCATGCCTGTGGATTCTATGCTAAATGGCCATTAGCCTTGACCCGGTCTGCCCTTACACTCTACAGCACTAAGCTGGACACAGAAAACTATTCTGCTTTAAGGAATGTGGTCACCTTTAAGGAATGTGCTAGATTACTACAGTCTGTTTTAAGAGCTTGCTTTTACTCAACTGTTCATATCAGTTTTACAGTCACAATTTGTAATGATGATCCAAAAAATGCAATATATGTATGTATGTGTGTATGTATGTGTTTATTTGTGTAGCATGTGTGTAGGGGTATGTGTATGTACACACTTGTGTAGATGAAGGCCAGAAATATTGTCTCATGTCTTCCTCGGTTGTTTTCCTTTAAGATAAAGTGTCTCATTGAGTCTGGAATACACCAATCCATCTAGACTGGCTAGACCAGCCAAGATATCCTCCAGCCTCTGTGCCCCTATCCCTGAGATTTCAGGTGCTCACCACCATACTCAGGTTTTTACAAATGTGCTGGAAATCCAAACTCAGGTCCTCATGTATGTGTGTGGCAACCCCTTTACTGACTCAGATACCTTTTCAATTCAAAAAGTCAATCTTTAAGCTCAGAGACTTCCACAGCTGAGACACAGTGATGAGCATGAATCAGTAGGATTTCACTTATATTGCTAAAGACACACCATGGCTCTGTGGCTTCTTACTAACTCACAGAAGAGGATGGATGAGTTTCCACATTCCCTGCTGTACAGCTCATACCTACCAGGTCAGTCCTCTACAACTTTCCCTAGAGCTTCCAGGTCTGCTACCCATTGAAACCAATTACCTGCTTTATCTGTATTGTTTCAGATTATTTATACATTAGAGCATGGTGAGATGTCTCAAAGGATACAGGTTCCTGTCATCATGCCTGACAATTTGGGTTCTATCTCTGCAGCACCTACTAGAGAAGCAACTCTCTGTCTTGTGGTCTGACCTCCACAAGCTCACAGTGGTACACAAGCTATGCTCCCCACCACATACAACAAGTAAATAAAAGCAAGCCACATATTTTGAAGAAAGTTTGACGTGCCAAAACATGCCAACAACACAACACTTTGCAAACATAGTGATAGCAGATGCAGGCTTCTCTGTGAGAGTGTAATATACATATTTAGTAGTGAATGAGGGTTTTAATAATATATATGTATTACAAATTTCCATTCCTTTTTACCATTATTAAATGTACAGGTTCTTCATCTAACCAGTATCATTTTATATTTTGTTAAAATATAATAACAGTATTAAATACTTGAGATTATAAATATGTTTCTCTTCCGTGAAGGAGCATCATTTTTCTACCCACTACAACTAATATCTTGGCAAAAATGGTGGCAAATTAGAAAAGTTGTGTTAGTGTTGTACCAGAGAATGACTCTTTGTAGGCCAAGGTGCATAAAAAAATTACATTTAAGGCCAAGTTACAATTATATACAATTACTTCATCACAGAACTGTGAGACTGTAATAGACTACAAGCTACTTAACTTACTGCAAGGACTTTTAAGAAAAATTACACCATCAGAGGCACCAGCAGAACACATCAATCTGTGTTCAGTTACAAAAAAAAAAAACACTTATTTAAATGTAAGGAGCCAACAAAGCACAGCTCTTACACTGAAAGCTCTATGCTCATGTACACCTTCAGCCTGACATGAAGCCCTACACAGTGAAAGGAAGCCTGGAGAGATTGTTGTCACCAAAGACTACAGTATAGCTACAGAAAGGTGAGTTTGAAGCTAACCTGAGACTGTCATAATGATGATGATGGTGGTGGTAGTGGTGGTGGTGGTGGTGGTGAGGAGGACGAGAAGGGGGGAGGAGGAAGAGGAGAAGGAAGAAGAGGAAGAGGAGGAGGAGGAGGAGGAAGAGGAGGAGGAGGAAGAGGAGGAAGAAGAAGAGGAGGAGGAGGAGATCATCAATATCAATGAGTAACAATAATGGGTAGGTTGTATTTCTTTTAAGAGAGTGTATTTATTTAACTGTAGATTATAAATAACAACAACAATGCATCCACACAATTTTCTTTTTTAAAAGTAAAGTCACACTTAGAAACTGAGACAGGAGAATAGAACATCCAGAACCTCTAGTCTTTATTAGACAGTTCCAGATTAACTTGGCCTGTATAGTAGTAAAATCTTGTCTCAAGACAAATCATAAATAGAGGAGAAAAAAAAATGAGACCATGTGGCACAGGCCTAAGTAAACATCTTACTGGCTAGACTGAATTTTAATTTTCCCTAAAGTTAAACTTTTAGATGGCTAGCATGAATTCTGTATTTTAAGTGGGGACAAATGGACTCTTATGGATAACTTACAAACTCTTCATTCGTGTTAAATTCTTCATTCCAATTAGAGAGAAATACATTCCTCAAGTGTTCTAGTGTTTGTTTCCAAAAACAAAAACAAAAAAAAAATGCTTCTGGGTTTTATAAACACCTATTTGTTGGCTAAAACTGAAGTCATGCCCTTATAATTCACTTTAATATTTTTCATATTTTATCTACAGAAAAATAAACTAACTGAAGTCAACTGTGTTTATACCGGTGGTTGGTTTACAAGACAAAGTGACAGTACTGCTTGATTTATTAAGGTATTACAAACACTCAGAAAAGCCACAGAGATGGCCACGTAAAGCAATATGCAAGTTTGTTTTCTGGGTGAGTGCAGAGATCCGTGCTCACACACAGACTAGCACACATCTCTTGAATGGATCTTAAAGAAGACATCGCACGTGCATCTGAAATGCCATTTGACAATGATCTCTTTAAAGCCTCTATTAACAATCAAAGTCCCATTCTTCCCTCTCCTCCTTTCAGCTTGCCTTTCTGTGCACTAAGAATGACATAGTCCCCCAATCTTCTCAATTCTACCCCAGCACAATCTTCCCTCCATCTGACTAATATTATTAGTCAAAAGTGCATGAGTAAGCAGTGGGGGATGGGAACAGGGAGTGCAAATTCTACAAAATCTGGGAGCTAAATTCTGATCTGAGATAAACAAGAAAGCAAGACTTACAGCTGCCAACACAAGAGAAAAAGAGACAGCACACAAGAGGAGATGCTTTCAGGTCGAATTTTTATTTTGAACATAACACTACAAAGTGGTAGAAATTATAGCTTGCTGTGAAGAAAGGTTAGCGCTCTCTCAGCATACCTACTGAGTTGGGTCACGACCTTAGAAAAGTCATTGAACTGTTTTGTGACTCAACTTCTCAGAAGCTAAATTGGCAGAAACTTCACCTGACATCTTGCCGTCAACAGCACAATGAATATTACAGAGAAATTTGAGGAAAGACACTCCTGGATCCCAGATTTAAAAGGATGTTGTGTTCTCAGGGTGCGAGTAGTTTCCTCGCAGCATGGTGCCAAGGATGCTGCCAGTCCATCCATCAAGACAGAAGAGACAACAGCCTTTTAATCCACATACCCAGTGAACCCTTAGCATTTTTTATTATTCCAAGTATGTCCTGTAGTATCTGTATTTGGTTACTAAGCTCTTGCCTTTCCTTGTACACACATTCAATATAATCTTCAAGTCTGCAGCCATCTGTTCACCATAGGCCAATCCACTGATTACAAAACATATTGTGTGAAGTCACCATCTTAGGGTCAGCAAAATAGCTCAGCAAGTATAGGCCTTGTCACTGAGTTTCTTCAGGCTTGAGTTCAAATCCACAGAACACACATGGTTGAAGTCAAGAGCAGACTCCCATGTGTTATTTTCTGACCTTAACATCTGCACAGTCATAAGCGCGCACATACCTGACCAAACTGATGTGACAAATAAATTAATAAATCAAGTAATCAATGGATATGTTTGTCTTTTTTTTAAAAAAAAAAACCTTTCATTGCCATTTTAACAATTTTTTTGTTTTAATTTATTTTTTAAAGATAAGTAAAGTGAATATAGCCCATATGCAATTTCATGATGCTCACAGTTTTCTTTTATAGTCTAATCCTCTTTTTAAAGGGAAAGACAAGTTTTTACCTTCAAGTTGACATCTAATATTAATGACAGCACTACTTTTGTATTTATTTATTTATTAATTATTTTTTATTTATTTACCTTTTTTACTTTAATCTTTGTTTACAGTCCAGTCATTATTCCCCTCCCAGTCTGTCCTCTGTCTGTTTCTCATCCCATACCTTCTCCCCCATCTTCAGAGGGTGACCCCACCCCCCACCTTCATCCCACCAGACCTCCCTAATCCCTGGGGTCTCAAGTCTTTCAAGGATAAGGTGCATCTTCTCTCACTGGGGCCAGACAAGGCAGTTCTCTGCTGTATATGTGATCAGGGTCTGTACCGAAAAGGACATAATCAACAGGACAATTGGCAACCTACAGATTGGGGAAAAAAATCTTTACTAATCCCACATCTGATAGAGGGCTAATATCCAAAAATATATAAAGAACTCATGAAGCTAGCCACCAAAAAACCAAACAACCCAATCAGAAAATGGAGTATAGAACTAAACAGAGAATTCACAACAGAGCAAGCACTTAAAGAAATGTTCAAAGTCCTTAGTGACCAAGGAAATGCAAATCAAAATGACCTGAGATTCCACCTTATACCAATCAAAATGGCTAAGATCAAAAAACTCTGGTGACAGCTCATGTTGGCAAGAATGTAGAGAAAGAGGAACATCCTCCATTGCTGGTCAGATTGCAAACTGGTACAACCACTTTGGAAATCAATCTAGAGGTTCCTCAGAAAATTGAAAATAGATCTACCTGAAGACCCAGCTATGGCATTCTAACAATTTCTTTAATGAAGACTTTACAATTAAAAAAAATTAATAAAGTCACAATTTTCTCCTCCCTATATTGTATGCATTAACCTCCTTAGAACAGAATAGGAAAACAAACCTTGAAAAGTATACACAGTGTGACATCTTTGCTAGTCTTGGGCTAGGATAGAGTAAGCTCTGTGGTCTGCATTCTGTGTCACCCAAAATTCATCTTTTGAAATGTAATCACCAATGCTATGATACTCAGAAATAGGAGTTTTGTGCAGGGCTCAGAGCATAAGGACAGAATTGTGATGTACGGAATGAGTGCCCTATAAAGAGAGGCACAGGGGCAGCCTTATCTCTTCTTGTTCCCTAGGAGTTCAAAGCACCATCTAGGAATAGGAAGACATCCTTCATCACACAGAGTCTCTACTGGTAGATCTTGCACTTCTAGTCTCCAGAGCTGTACAAAATGAGTCCCTGATGTTTCTGAATTGCCTGGAGGTAAACCCTAAAAGATTCATGAGACGATACTATCTCATCCATGATTTTCTTTGACATAACTAGAAAAGTAGAGGGAGACCCAGGGCAGCTCCAGCAAACTGAACATTCTTGACTGACTTTATCACCATGAGTCATCAAAAAACAGACTTGCCTTGCTATCTCTGTTGTTTAAAACCATGAAAAACACACTGCAGTATCAGCACTTAATGTATAATACATTATCTCGTCTCAGAAGAATTCACAGGCCACAAAAACCATTAAGCCATGCTCTTCAAATCTGTGCAGTAAAATGTGGGTTAAAAGCTTTGAAACTAAAGAGTCTGGTGCAGTGGCCAACCCATTTATATGTTATTCAATGCACACTTCTGAGAATTCAGGGTCAAGCATGTAAATCATATGAGATAGCCCCAACTAGAAATGAATGGATGAACTCAAGGAACGTGATTCTTGAGCTTCATATAAATTTGAGTTGTATCAAACTTATTTCATATTCCCTTTCATTTATTCAGTACTCATTTGGAAATAGTCCAGGAGTTATTAGACCTATTCATGTGACAAGACATGATCTGTGCTCTCAAAGTACCATGTCATATCCTAGCACCCAAATCAAGTATGTGCAGTACAGAGTCTAGCAGGTGACATTAAATTGCTGGCAATAAATGTTTGCACAACATAATATATAGGCACTAACTATTGAAGAAAGGTTGAAAAATGTGTTGATCAAATGCCTATGGCACAAGGAAGAAGACACTTCTGATTCTGACATGAGGAAAATTTGACATAGACAATGTCAAGTTTAAACTTAAGAGAATGAGAGGTGTAACCTAGGAACAGGGTAGGTGAGCACATAGAGAAGTAAGAATGTCGGACCTCTGGAAAAGAAGAGGTGAGCATCTGGGACTTCAGAACCTGGCAGGACGTGGTACCCAGTGAATTCTTTCTAGGTGGCCAAACGTCCCTTCCAGATACATCAATACTGGAGTTTCCATGGCTTGCTTAAACCTGCATTGATTTTTAAATTCACACTACAAGTGTATGGGTTGATTTAGCAATCATATACTCTATTGCTTTATATTGAGTTTGCAATCACCTAAAACCTGCACATTTTCCTCTCAGCAAATGTTGTCAGGCTTGATCACTCTTGAATTTTTGTCAAGAATTTCTTAACTTAAATGCAGTGCTCCCTTTAAATTTCTTCTCTGTTGTTAACGGTGATCTGTTATTTTAATTTGTCAAATTTTTCTCTGAATCCTGACTGTGTCATCCTCTACAATAGCTATTCCTCCATGCACTAATAATAGGAAAAATTATAATTGCACCACACAATTTTGAGAGAATCAAAAAATTGGGCCCAATGGCTTGACAGTGGAGACCTTTAGCCAAGCTGACTGTGCTCAGTCAATCAACACTTTTTAAGTATTAACTTGATGAGCTATTCATCAACATAATTATTATACAATCTGTGTTTCTTTAACTTCTACGCAAGTTCAGGAGATATTTTTGAACTTCTTGCTTGAAATTAAAACCCGCTCTCTGGTTGCCACTCTATAAATAGCTAAGCTTGTGTTCTGTGGATGGGACATATTCCCTGAACACAACAAACTTATGTTGAATCGTCCTATTTTTTTTTTTTATTGAGCCAGTATCCTTCCATTTTACTAACATTTATAAATACACAAACAACTTTTTTTCCAGTTGTCTAGAATTTGGAATCACCTGCAGTATCTTACTGGCATTTTGTGCCAGCTCATTAAAACCTACTGGAATTTTTCTTCCCAGTTTCATGGTCAAAGACTCATTGATAGGTTAAATCATCCTGGTAGGAATATTTATTCCATGACAGTCAGCTAATGGTATATCTCATGGATTGTTAGGACTATTTTTTATAAAAAACTGTTTGTTGAGCATTGGTTTTATTTAAGGAAGATAGTCCTAAAAAATCTCCTAAGTTTCCTAGCTCTTAGCAATTCATGCTTATCATTGCATATAAGTCAAATGCTTTTGATGTGACCTCGGGACCTCCAAAAGAAGACGTTTAACTCATAAGTAAGGAGGAAAGTGTGGAGCTTAAAGAACACAAAACAGAGGTCCCAGTTTTGGAACCAACACGTAAACAATGTGGCTCCTAGACCATAGTGGGCATAAAAAAGATAATGTATCAGATGGGAAGAACAATGTTCTAAGAAACAAACCTTGTGTGGCCCCTACTTTGAAAAAGGAGGGACTGGGGGCCTCTGTATAAAAGAAAGAACTTGATCCAGGGAGAACCAACTTAAAGCCACCAGCTCCTGATTAAGCACACAGAGCACAGGATAATCCTGGATGATTCAGACCACACTGAAGTCCAGTGATGTATAAGAACCAAACAGTGCAGCAAGCAGCTAAAGAACTATTGCACTTCTAGCCTAGAGATCATATTTGTCCACAATATTCCAACATGTAATCAAATATAATTGTGTCTTGTGTACCTTGGAATTCATTTTCTTTTTCTTTTCTACTATAGAGAATCTGAAAAGAAATCACCTGTGTGTTCTTTCCCTTGCCCTCCTTGGCAGGACTTAATACAGAATCTCTGTATCTGTTTCTTTTCTATTGATGTAGTAGAACACCCTGACACAGGGATGCAGAAATGGCTCCGCAGTCAACAGCACTTGCCACTCTAACAGAGGATATACATCAGGCAGCTCACAACTGCTTATAACTCCAGCTCCATGGAATCCAACTTTCTCTTCTGGCCTCTGTGGGCACCAGGGATGCTAGAGATACATATATATACATGTAAGCAAATCACATACACATAAAATAAAAATAAACAAACCTTAAACATAAAAAAAATCAACAAAAGCAACTTAAGAAATAAAGGGTTTTCTTTGGCTGGCAGTCCCAGAGGGGATACAGTCAATCATGGTAGGAAAGGAGTGTGAGGCCAATCTATTCCTCAAGAAAAGTGATCACACCATTTATCCACACACAGGAAGCAGAGAGAGAGATAGAGACAGAGAGACACAGAGACACAGAGACACAGAGAGAGACAGTGAGGCAGAGAGGCAGAGACAGATGGAGAGACAGAGAGAAACACAGAGAGAGACACAGAGAGAGAGAGACAGACAGAGAGAGACAGAGAGACAGAGACAGAGAGAGGCAGAGAGAGAGAGAGAGAGAGAGAGAGGGAGGGAGGGAGGGAGGGAGGACAGAGAGAGAGACACAGAGACACAGAGACACAGAGACACACAGACAGTGAGGCAGAGAGGCAGAGAGAGACAGACAGAAAGAGAGAGAGAGAGAGAGAGAGAGAGAGAGAGAGAGAGAGAGAGAGATGCCAGGCTCTAAAATCTGAATTCCAGTAGCATGGTGTACTTCCTCCAGCAAGATTCTGCCTCCTAAAGGTTCCATAACTTTCCCAAAGAGTACCACCGTACCACCAACTGGGAACTATCCAAACACGTGAGCCTGTGGGAAACAATTTCTATTTGAACCAAAATAATCACTAATGAGTATTATATTATCTTTTCAAAGTGGGATGATTGGAGGACATTCATAATTCCTCTGGATTTGCTTTGCCAGACCACTGAGCTCACTCCATACCACAGCACTGTGCATGTGGCTGACTCACTTTCAGAATTACAGATGCTATGCCAATCTCTGTGGGATTTCTAAGCATTGGGAAAGATTTGACACTACCAATAGACCTCATGGTCTATGAAACAGTGACTTGGAAAATGTGAAATGTTTTCATGACTCCAGAAAATTTTATTTTGGTTTTCAACTGAAACCATACATCTTTAGCTAATGAAAATTTGTAACTATTATATGATTCATCATAAAACTGAATACTTTTCAGTATTTTACAAAAAAATGGACTTCTATCTAAGATGCTTATCTTCTATCTGTCACCCCATTCTAGATTTTTAATCCCGATTTCTCAAGAGGAGGTAGGTTTTAGAATATTTAATTTTTCCCAATCTGTTATCCTGTATTATCCAAGTTTTCCACAACTGAAAAAAAATGGAAGATATGGATTTTTTAAAGATATATGGCCCACAAAAAGGAGGATTTGGTTTTATATCAACAGAAATTTTCATTCAGAACAATATTATATCAATTTACTTCATCATGACAGCAATTCAGTTAAGGTGAAAAAAAAAAACCCAACATGCATAACCTAGTAAGTGACTGTGTTTACTGGCCAGAGCACAGTAATTAAAGATGTTACCTTAACGGTTTAATTTGCAAAAACTGATTTTTTAAAGCTCTAATTTTATATTAAAAGTTGACAATTTTAAGAGTGATCATGGATAAAGACAAATATGTTTCACACGTGTTCACAAACAAAGATACTTTCATCATGAATGAGATACTACACCTCAGGACCTTAAAGGCTTGTAAGACTGTGAGAAGATCTGCAGCCCTAGTTCTTACCCTATCATCATCTCTGAACAGCTTAGAGGAAGCTTCAAAATGAAACTTCTATGTGTGTGCACATGGATGACTCCAGCCTGCAGTACAGGCAACATAGGAACAAGGCTATTTTCTCCTCCATGATTGATCTCATTCTTTTGCTTGCTTGAAAATACATTAGTCATTTCTGCCATCAACAGCATCCTTCCAGCAACAGATGTTATGTCATAAAGAAAGACTTATACATGCTGGTATAAATAACAAAGGTGTTAGCTAGAATTAAAAGTAGACATTTCATATATATATATATATATATATATATATGTCTTTAGTGATTACTGAGTGAGTGTAAAAATCCGCTATAAATAAATTTTACATAAACAACATGTTTAATGAACACTGGAAAGTTTGACTAAGAAAGAAAATTTATCTTCAAATTGATGACTGTTTTGCTCACCCTAAACAGAGTTTACATGACTGTTATACATAAACAGACTCTAAGATATTCATTAATCACCAGCTTTGAACTAAATCCCCCACTTGAAGAGAACACATGTGCTTCTGGGTGTGATTTTTATAAACACCAAGATGCCTTAACCCCTTCCTACACCAGGAGTCAGTGACGGCCTCTCAAATCACCTCCTAGACAGAGATGCCATAAGGGAAGCTGGATGTTGTGGCAGCAGAGTTACGGCTACTGTACAAGGTGAGTGTGAATGTAGGCAATGTCATGCCAACCTGTCATGTCCTACACTCTGTTCCATCCTCCATTGCCTATAAGCTTTTCGTTGACACTTCTGAACGACTCTAGGAAAGAACCATTGCCAACAGTGACAGATCATGAATTATAGAATAATGAGCCTCCTCTGCATCTGTTGCATATCCTTGGAGGGCAGAGCCTTTATAAACTGGGTGGAGGAACATGATTCCCTGGCTTCAGAGGTCCCTTCTTTTAGGTATTTATCTAAGCTCTTGGGAGGCGTATCAGTGTACGGTGCTAAAAGAACACACAAGTGAGCAAACACGCTGCACAGGCTGCATAGAGCATGGTTTAGGCTCTAGCTCTTCCACACAGGTCCTGCATCATCTACAAGCCTGTCTTCACATTGGGCTCCTCTCCTGTACATTAGGGATGTACCTACCCCATGTGATTTTTAAAAGTAGTTGATGCATTAATACTTGTGGAGGACCTGGAATTATATCTCAGGGGTTTATTAGGGAGAACATGACTAAAAGGTGCCCACATGCAATGAGGAGCACTTTCATGCTCGTTCCTTACCTTCATTTCTTGAACAAACACATGAGCACAGCGTTTTCAGCTCCACTCGTTAGATAAGGAATCTGAGGCTTATGAGGTTAACCACCTTGCCAACCATAAGTTCCGTAATAGGCCCACAATTGTCTGCGGCTGAGCAAGAGTGTTCCAAGCCCTTGTTAAATCAGGCTTGATTAATGGTGAGAGGATCAACTGCCAAGCTACTAATTAAAATATCCACCAAGGTAAGTGCACACTGGGATCCCATGTTGCTCGAAGATGCATTTGGAGAAGCTGAGAAAATAGAATCCCAAACAACAAACCCCAAAATAAACAATTACAAAAAAACTATAAATAGATGAAGAAAATAACACCTTAAATATTTTTAAGTAGTCACTTTCTAGAACTAAACAGTAGTTCTTCACATTTGTAGGCCATTGACACTTTGAGTTCTCATACTATTGTAGGGAACCTATTTGTAGAGAAATGTAACCATCAAATATTTTACATAAATGCCTAAGGTACCAAAGACACATGTTCACCTCCGAGTTCCTCTCCACCTTTGGCTATGAACTTGCTTGGAGTCTAATACTAATTACCAAGGAAGAGAAGAAAAGATGTACAAAGGAATGTCTTTTGTATAAATTATTTTAATTGTGGGTGTAAGGTAAGTCTTCTCAAACCTTGCTCTGTGAACATGAGTACATCCACAAGAAAGGTATGCCAACAGTGAGTGAGTAAACCAGAAATCTTCTTACCTGGAACACAGCCACTAACTGAGCAAACCACAAGTCAGCATGACCTGAAACAACCCACATTTCCTCAGATGGTGCCTTCACTGCCTCCTGACCAGTGTGTTTCAGACTAAGGTTGTTTGAACTGGAAGAGAGTAGTATCTCCTTGCTCATCTCCACAGACTTGGCAGGGAAACATTATCTGCTGTCTGGAGGTAATTCAATAAATTCTTAAATTAATAGAAGAAATGATGGTGGTTAGACTGAAGAGATGAGTCCAGGGATCAGGGACTGTATGGGTCATAAACTATTTCAATACAGAGCACTGTTCATATTTATTTATTTTGTTTATTCACTTATTTTATGTGTATGAGTATGTTGCCTGTATATACATATATGTACACCACATGCCTATCTGGCACCATGAATCCCTTGAAACTAGAGTTACAGACAGTTGTGAGCTGTCACATAGATGCTAGAAATTGAACCGGGGTCCTCTAGAGGAGCAGCCAATGCTCTTGACTGCTGAGCTATCTCTCCAACCCATGCAACTGCTCATATTTAAATGACTGCATTAATGACTTGCAGTATAATCTAAAAAATAGTAGTAATAATAATAATAAGCTTAAGTGTATTTCAGAATACATGGCACAGCCACAGAGTATAGAATTTTATTTCTCTATCTCACTGTTTTGCAAACAATGTCAAATTAAAGAGCAAGAACAATAATGCATTGTACATACCTATGGTTTGTACATGAAAGTTTCTACCAAAAAGTTCATGTATTGAAGTCCTGTTCTTTGATCCAGGCAATGTTCAGAGATTGTGTATTTGGGAAATGCTTAGAAAGGAAGGATTTCCCTTCATGAATGGGTTGATCCATTCATAAATACCCTATATGGACAGACTAATGACAGATGGCAGAACTCTGAAAGGTGGGGTCTGGCCACTAGGAGCGTGCCTTCAGGAGTTGTATCTTGTCCCCAGCTCCTTCTGGGTCACCTTTCTCTATCTTTTGACTGTTGTGTTGGAAACATGTTCTTTTATCCTTTCTGTTCCCTGCTATGGCTGTGTGCCTCACCAGGGCCCATCATAATCATGCCAGCTGATCAGGGCAGGAACTCGGGCTTCATTACAGACTAATTACAACTCTCTACCTTTTCTGACCCAAAAGTGTCACATCATATTTAAGTCTGTCTTTCAAAGTGTGTGACAAGTACAAATTTTAAAATATCAAGTGTTTTTTTGTCTTAAGGACCCAGAAGAAACCCACCAGTCCTCTGCCCTGTGCTTTCCTGTCCCTTTTCCTTTCACATCTGTACCTTTTGTTGATTTTTCTACTTATCGGCTTCGGGATACACTAATACTGAGGTTCTTCTCTTTAGGAAAGCTGAGGATTTTATGACTTATTCTGGAAAAGTCAGAATTATGGAAGAATGAAATCTGAAAAATCTGATTCCAGTTCACCTGGCCTATCTTCATCAGTTTGGTGAAACCACAGAATACTATCCCTTTCCTGAATCGGGCATACCACAGACCTAGCCTCAGATACCCACTGAGGAAGATGTGCTAATTGGATTTCATTATCTTGGTAACTGAGAAGGAGCTGGGGTTAGGGTTAGGGTTAGGGTTAGGGTTAGGGTTAGGGTTAGGGTT
>NW_021604615.1:2959344-2973400 GCF_004785775.1 Grammomys surdaster
GGGTTAGGGTTAGGGTTAGGGTTAGGGTTAGGGTTAGGGTTAGGGTTAGGGTTAGGGTTAGGAAGTTAGACATATCTGGGATAAAAAACCTCAGTTGAGAAAATACCTCCTCAGGTTGCCTATGGGCAGGGATGGGTTGTCAGTTTCTTGATTGATGATTCATGCTTAATGTGGTTCGGACCAGTGCATGGTGTCACCCCTGGGCATGTGGACCTGCAATGTGTAAGGAAAAATAATCTGAGTGATTCAGGAGAAGCAAGGCAGTAGATAGCATGTTCTCCTACTGTCTTCTTCAGTTCTGATCTTCTGCGTCTGCACTACCTGTGTTCCTGGCCTGGCTTCCCTCAGTGATATACTGTTACCTGGAAGCATAAGCTGGAGTAAACCCTTTCCTCCCAAGATGTTTTTGGTCATTGTCTTTATCACACCAATAGTAACCTAATGAAGATGGGCACATCCTCTGCATCTTTTTGAGCTTTACCTCCTGAGATTTCACCTAGTGGTCCCCTTGAGTATAACTAGTAATTTGTCATTAGGGACAGCTGAGTCACAGAGCATTCAACACTCTCTCGTTGCCCTGTTTGCCCTGAATTTTACATTCTATGTGCTTTGAGTGTGAAATGTCTCCCATAAACTAATGTGTCTGAACAACTTGTCCCAGGTATAGACACTGTTTAGGAAAGATGAGAAATATTTAAGAAGTGGTGCTCTAGAGAAAATGGGTTGCTCAGGGTAAGACTGTGACTTTTGCTGGAATCCCAATTCCTGTTTTCTCCTTACCGATGAAGACACCATGGATGAAGACATCATGGGTGCAATGTGCCTAGTGGCTTTATGCCTCTGCTGCCATACTACCCTCATCACAAATGGACTGTGTCCCTTCTTAAACCCAGAGCCAAACAAAGCCCTTCTTTCTTGCATTTGCCAAGTATTTTGTCAGAGCAATAAGAGGTAACTAATACAAATATATATGTATTTGTATTATATACTATATATACAAATATACACATTATATATTATATATACAAATAAATATATATATATATTTAGAAAGAGGGAGACATACAAACTTATATTTGTTATTCATGATTATTTTTGTAATGGAATGTTTTGTTTTGTTTTGTTTAGCTAAGTTTTGTTGAATAGTGATATCCTGGTATAATACTTTAAACTTTCAAACTGTCCATTACATGGCCATGGGCTTATTGTGAAGAACTTTGACCCTTCAGCAGGAGCTTGAGCTCTGACAGACAGATGGACTTATCAGTGATTCGAAACTGGGCTGCATATTCTCAGTCTTCCACAGACATGGAAGCAATAAGAATGGAGCCCTGAAGGTTCAACAGTGAAGACAAATGAGCTACTCTAATGCAAGCTTTTGAATGTGAGGAGGCTGCCAGCCTAAATTGAGCATGTTGTGCTCAATGTTGCTGTGAATTTAAACTGCCCTTAACAAGGACTATTAAGGAGAAAATGACCACGTGGGGGAGATGGCTTAGTGGATAAGAATGCTTACCCAAGTAAGAGGACCTGGATTCTAATTCCCAGTATCCACCTAAAAAGTAGAGTATGGCTTCACATACTGTAATTCCACCCTGGTGTTGGAGGAACGGGTGGATACCAAGAGCTCCCTGGACAGTCAGCCTTGCCAAATAGTATGCTACCAGTTCAGTCAGAAGTCCTATCTCAAAGCAATAAGGGAGAAAGCAACCAAAAAAGACACCTGCTATCATGCTCTGGTCTCTGACTTCATGTGGCATGTGCACGTGAGTGCACACACACATGCACACACGCACATGCACAAACATATTACATACATATACACACATATATACATACAAAGAGTAAATAAATAAGAATGGCTAATATCCGATGCCCAGCTCCAGGCAATTTGATTTAATTTGTGTTGGTTATGATATGGTGGCAGAATTTTGTAATGTACCCAAGTGGTTCTATAATATGCTAGAATTCAGGAATGTTGTGTCAGGTAATTAAAGTTTTAAATTATCTTTCTATTTTCTCTGGTGTCAAAGGCCAGAAATTATAACACTATGCTGGGTTTTGGGTTTTTGTTTTGTTTTGTTGGGTTTTTTTTTTTCTGTTTCAAGACCACAAGTGTTTACTTACAACCATTTAGTAGCTAGATCAAGAGCAAATGTCTGAGGGGCTTGGGAGACAGCTTAATAAGAAATTTGCTTGCTGAGCAATCTTTGAAGATTCAATGAACGTACACAAGAGGCCCACTCAGCGATGCTTATCTATAACCGAGTGCTGGGAAATGGAGTGGGGTCAATAGATGCCTAGAGCTTATTGGCTAACCAGCCTAACCAATTGGTGAACACCAGGTTCAGATGAAAGACTTCATCTCACAAGATAAGGTGAAAAACAAATACGGGAGAGCCTGGACATGAACTTCTTCCCTCTACATGCACGAACACACATGTACACACATACACACACAATAATAATATTATTAAATAAATAAATAATGTAAAAATAAAAAGGTAAAGAGTTTAGTTTAATAGAAAACAATTTTTCCATTGGCTAGAAAGTTGATCTCACCAGTGTGTGTCAGACAGACAGACACAGAGACACACATGCACACACAGAATGAAGCAACAACGTATCGCTGTATTTTTTCATGGTCTTGTCTCTATAGAACAGTAAACTTTGAATTACAATCCCAAATATTCTTTCACCTAGGGTCAGTTTCTGCTGTCATGAAAATGGCCACACACTTACAGACTTTATTCTTAACAAACAGAAATTTTCTTTTCTGTTTGTTTTTCAGAAAATAGCTTTTAAAAGGATGAACAAGGCAATCCGGATACAACAGAGAACTGCAAGGTCCCTACCATCACAGCCCCTCTGATGAATGACTGGAGGGTAACTGATCATTCAGTGCTGGACAGTTCAATGTGCAAATGTTTTGAGTATATTCACTTCCCCTCCCACCAACATCCTCAGTCTGTGTATATTTATAAAGCTGTCATATGTGAGGTGCAGAAAGGGCAAGGATCCATGAATGACATGATCCCTGGATCTTCCAAGTATTTCGGCAACACATGTAAAACATGGTAAACCATGGGTTCAAGATTTCACACTGCCCATCCCTGTACCCCCCAAACCATTTTAGGGTATTGTGCTACTCATAACACAACCTGGCTCTTCATTCTTTCTCTCCTATGCTTTTATCTCAGCTCAACACATGCACATACAGACACATATACGTGCATACAAATTCAGTACAACAGTATAAACAAGGACACACACACATACACACACACACACACACATTCAGGCATAACACAAATGCACATATATGTAAACATGCCACACAGTCTTGTATATGTAACTTGGGAATCAGTTAGATATACATATATACATGTGCACACACATGCACATATATATGCACACAGACATATTCACATCACACACTGTGGAACTTAGCTGCCAGTCGCATATATTATACACACAACTGCAGCAGTTATGTTACTTTATCCTGTAATGTACCAAGAAGAGGTAAGTAAATACTTGTCTCTTCCTGGACAGTATTCATCTTGAAAGGATGCATACAAAAATGTGAACCGGTTACTTGATGATTGAAGAAGGCAGCATAAAAATTTGCTTTAGAATAATGAGATCTTTCCCATTATGCTGATTCTTGCTTTTGGTTAAATGATTCCAAAAAGCAGCAGGTGTTCTGTTCTATGTGGGTGGGGGTTATCAATCACCCCAAGTTAGACTCATCAAATTCTTCTTTACATACAAGATACAGAATTCTTTGCATTCTCTTTACTCCATCATTATACATATAATATTAAACTAAATCAAATATAATTTTACAGAGCAGTTTCACTATTTAGGGAAACTATGACCTGCATGCAAGGACTCCATCTGTAACCAAAAATACACAAAGAAGACACAGTACCTCTCAAAGACTCTATTGATGTAAGGAGGCTATGTTACAAACATTCATATTCACCTAAAAACAATACCTCTGAGTTTACCTTTGCTAGAAAACCCTAAAGTACTTTCTTTCTGCCCCCTTACAAAAAAATGTTTGTAGATCCAGGGTTTAGATAGCCATTATTTCTTTAAAAGGTAAAACTTATATTGTCATTTCTATGGCTATAATCTCAAGTACTAAAGAAGCCAAGACAGAAAGATTTCAAGTTCATGTCCAGCCTACAGAGTATGTTGTAAATGAACCTGGGCTACATTGCAAGAACATGACTCAAAAAAAAATGTCTGATGTACTAAAAGGCAAGGTCATGTACTAAAGGCAAGGTCAAGGACTCCTAAAATGTAATGAGAATCCACCTTGTCATCTTGTTACTTGAGACTATCCAACAGAAACCATTCAGCTGACCCACTTTTACTCCTCTAAAATGGGTCTACAGGAAGTTCTGGTGATGCCTCATTAGCTTTTACCAATGTGTCACTTCACTAGATGTCAGACAATCTGGCAGAAGTCGAGCTTGCTGTCACCTGGCCCTTATCTCTCAGTAAGCAGCACATCTTTCTTTCTCAAACCTACTTATAGTGCTGTTTCCATCCACAGCCCTATGCTGCACACTACTTTGTGTGCAATGTGGTAAAGACCTGAGAATTCTGGAGAGGTGACAGTCATTAATCAGGGGGATGAGATTGTGAACGCTTATCTGTCATTGTTGGCTTGATAGTGATCATTGAATGATATTATTTCTAACTTAGAATATCAGAGACATTAAAACTATAAGTGGATTCTGATACTATGATAACAATCATGAGAAATTATGGTATATTCTCTCTGACAGTATTCTTATAGATGGCATGAAAAATATACTTGACCTTAAGATAATTTTTTTTCCAACGCAATGATTGGTTGATGGATAATTAGATTGATCAAGGCTATATATACATGTATGGAACACCTCTACTAAATATTCATCTATCTAGTTTTAGAAATGTAACTCTCAGTGGCTTTAGATTAGTTCACCTTATCCTGCTTGATGTGGAAGATAAATCAAACGATGTTTTTGAAAGCTGCGGGCATTTTGCAATCACCCCCAAGCAATTCGCTGTAATGTTAGTGTTATTTTATGCCATTGATGATCCCAATTCTTATTTTTGCTCTACTACCTGAAGAATTCTAATCTCTCCTGTCATAAAAAAGGAAAGATTTGGTGATTTCTTAGAAATTTTCCTCTTAGATATTTCCCTAGGTTGTATCATGCAGAAAAGTAATTATGACACATATTGTCTAATTGCAAATCTATGTTTTGAGTTGTAATTCTGACTTGAAATGTGAGGTAAATAAAGGAAAAAGTGATTCCTTCTCTGGGAAAGTAGAAAAGCTATGCTAAATTTGAGAGGTAAATGGCTTTTGTTTCTGTATATGTTCCAGCTGCATAGATAAAGAATATTTATAAAACTGTCTTGAATTCTCTTTTCTATTCACAATGATCAAGTTTTTATGATTTCTAGGGTAGGTGTATAAAGCCTTTAGTAGATGAAACAGGATGTAGAAGACCTTGGTTATAATCAACAAAAAATGAAAGAAGGAAGAAAGGAAGGAAGGGGAAAGGGAAAGGGAAAGAGAAAGAGAGAGGGGAAGGAGAGAGGAAAGGAATAAAGGAAGCAAAGAAGAGAGCAAGGGTCGATGGAAGGGAAGTAAGCCTCTTCACTCTTCACAGATACAAGAAGAATAACCACAAGGTGGCTATACCAAACTTTCTACCCCAACAGTTAGATCAAATACCAACTCTCCTCATCTACTGTGTGGTATTTAATGCCATTAGGGGCTTCAAAATTCACCAGGTAAAGTCGAGAAAAATGAGATGAAATTATTTCAAATATATGAAAAAATAAACAGGAATGTAAATTTGGCTATATCTGCAGTATGTCTGTAGAAAAATGTATTGCTCAACTCTTTTCAACTCCAAAGTTCTTTGTAAAATATCCTTAATAGCCCTACAACATGGTTCCATATATATATCACATTCATGCTGTAGGAAAAAATACAAGGAAATAAAGCTGTATAGTAAAAAAAAATGATGAACATAATTATATAGTCACTGGCTTATAGTTATCCAGCTTTCAATGTTTGAGGCCTTATCAATACTGTATAGGTGATCTTGAGTTTTGTTCTTCTCCCTTACCATCTATCTGCAGCATGAAACTCCCTTGTAATTCGGATCAATGACAGAAACCTGTACTGCAAACACAAATAGCCCACGCTGTGCAGTGCAGTGCTGCTGAGCTTTGAGGATTTGTAATAGTATCTTAGAAGTTTCATGTGCAGTTCTTACTTCTTATATCTTCATCCTATGCAGCATTGCCTGAAAAAACATGGAACATTAAAATATGATAAGGATTTTCCCTTGACATGGCACACCTTGACAGAGTTTCCCCTTGACACAGCATACCTTGAAAACCACCCTAGATCTTGGGATCAGAGTATAATAATTAAAACACTCTCTGGGATAAGGGCCTTCAGAAAGGACCAAATAAACTTAACCATTAAACCAGAAAGGAGAAATTAATAAAAGGATCACATCTTTCTGATGTGAAAATACAATTGTGTCTATTGCTTCTTGTAGTTTTAATATGAAAATAAACAAATTAAGCATGAAGAAAACCTAATTCTAAACTTAGTCAGTCATGAACTTTGGAAACAGACTTAGCCTGTGTTTGTTTTGCCGCTAAAACTGTCAGAGAACTGTTGGGAGAGTAGACTGTGAACAAAAATTAAGCAATTTTTTTCATTAAATACTGCATCTTCCTTCCTTTTGGGACATATACTGAAGTCTGTAAATAGTGTGTCATTATAAAATATTACTAGAGGGAATGCAGAATGGTACCACATTAATCAATGGGAGAACATATAGCAGTAGCCACCAAAATCATGGATGCAATTATCTTTCGCTTCAGTTATCTCAGTTATAATATTCTATTGGCACAGAAGCAAATTTAAGACTATGCGTGGCAATCTAAGTTCAAGACCAGAATCCATATAGAAAAGGAAGGAGAGAGTAGGTTCATAGTGAACAATAATTCATTAACCTCTCCATCTGTGGAGTAACATACATATCTGCACATACACATCATGAACACACGCACAATAATACATTAAGATAGTCATTTAGCAATAGCCAGTAACTGTGTAAACCATGAGAAGTCCCCATAATGAAATTCAGTTTTTAGATGATGACCTATATTTCCAGCCAAGATGAGGCAACAAAGCATGTTTTTCTATTTGAATCAACAACAGTAAAAATAGATAAGGCACGTAGCTGGCCAAACAACAGATGCCAGGAAACAAATATGGAGAGTGGGAGAGAAAAAAATTGATTTGTCTTATTGGCTTGATCAGCCCATGATTGCAGGAATTCTCTCAGTTTGGACCTGGAATTTCACTCAACCAGGTCACTCTAGCTCCCTGACAGATATCAAAAGCAATGTGCCCATCCAAAATGGAACAGACAAATCAAAGACCTGCAATTATAAAGAAGAGTAAAACATCACTTTTGTATATCTTTATTTTCTAAGATATTTCCTATAGCAATGAAAAAAAATGACTAAAACTACCTGGAGTGGTTGTTAGTATCAGAATCCAGCATGGGCAGAGGGCCAGATACCTGGATGTTCCCAGGATAACAGCAAACCTCATGATTCATTGACAATAGAATATTGAAGAATATCTTAGTAATGAGGAAATACAATTCCTATATAAAATACTATTGTACAGCTGCCTGATAAATCTTTAAAACAATACAAACTATTCAGAAAAGTGAAGTTTATAATTTCTGATTTCTGAACAAAAGTTACAAGAAAATAAAAGGAAAGAAACAGGGAAAAATACTACAAATAGGTAAAACAGTAAGGCTTCCTAATTAACACTGATTCTAGAACTAGCATACGACTTTAAACCAGGTATTTTGACATGTTCATGATTCAATAATACATGTTCACAATTAAAACAAAATTACAAGAAATACATTTTAAGGATTTAAAAGTCAATTAAAATTTTCAAAATGAATATAACAATGCTTGCTACTCATCAACAAACCCTAATGCAACCACTGGACATAACTAGCCAGTGATTAGATGGTGCAAAATAAATATTTGTGACCTTACATTTACACACAAAGACCATGCAAATAAAATACTAAGATAAACAGGAATCCTAAAACACAAAATTGCATAAGCAAGCTGTAGGACTATGTGATCCAGTGTATGAAGGAAGTTACTGAAGGAAATAGAGGAAAGATAAGAGAGAAAAGCCTCAAAGAATTACTTACCTTTAAAAAAATATATAATGAGAACTACCAACCTACAAAAGTTCCAAGCAAAGAGACATTAGAAATCAACAAAGCAGATACTAATCAAAAGTCAGTGTACATGCACACGGTAACAGAGATTAAAGAACATAGACTATAAACGACATGATTTCACTTCTATTGAGAGATTTTAATACTATTTCAATAACTGGCAGGAAATTATATATAAATCACTACACATGACTTACACTATTTTTCAATTTTGATCATTTATGCAACCCTCCGCACAACAATACTATACATACTTATTTTAAGTGGTTACAAAACCTTTACCAAGATGAACATTCACCCTATACACCATAAAACATATCTCATATATACCAGAGAACATAAATTTTTAAATAAGGCTCTTTCTCTGGACATGAGATTATCTTGAAATTCAACAGTAGAAGAGCATTTGGTGAATTCCTAAACAATTGAAAACCAAATCATACATTTCAAATTAACCTATTGATCTATACCCTTGGGGAAAATCTAGAGTCTGGGATTATTCTGTCCAGAATTACTCCACAACAAATCCATAAAAACATTGTATGAAAATAAGGCTGAATTCCAACATAGCTCATGGATAAACATGCCTGCATTTTTAAGCAAGATTTTACCAAGTAAAATCCACCAAAATATTTGAAAGGACATTACATTGTGTTCTGCAGAGTTCAAATACGTCCTCAAAAAGCTCCTCAGCTACTGTGTTACATCTACATCCTACATAATCTATCCTGCCTGTGTGTTAAGAATGCTTAAAAATTGATTGACAGATCAAAGTGTGGGTAAAGTGGAGACGACCTGGGATTCTTCACACTACCATAGGAATGGAAAATGATGCAACTGTGAAACTGGCTAGCAATCCCTTATGTTAGTAAATGTGTACCAGATGTAAAACCAAGCTGTTTAACTCTTAAATGGTTCCTAGAGAAAGGACTGCCCTTTCCCAAACAGGAGATGTACCCTAGTGTCAAGGCGGCTTTATTTCTAACAACCAAACCTAATTCAGATGTTCATCACAGGTCAATGAGTAGAGACACTCTGAAGTCCATGCACATAACGCTGTGCCACACAACAGTGAAAGAGTGAGTGACTGATTCGTGCCACTGTACTCAGGCTTCAAAATAATTATACTTGATGAAAGAAGCCAGACAGAAGTAAATACATATGTGATATAACTGCATTTGTATAAAAGTCCAGGAAATGAAAGCCAGTGTTCAGTGACAGAGAGCAGATCAGTGATCCCAGAAAACAGTAATGAGAGATAAACTCAGAAAGAGGAGGAGAAAGCCGAGACAGTGGTAAACACACTCATCGAGACAGCAGTGGTGATGTTGCCATATGAACATATATATGCATACACTTATCAAGTTATATATTTATGAAATCTATTAGGCCTCAACCCTGCATATAGACTATAAGCAATTAAGGTAAACTTGGAGCACGGGAGAGGTCTTCTTTCCTAGGAATGTCTAGTGACAAATATCAGCCCTAAAAACATATGTATAAGTAAAATTATACAGGCTGAACAGGTTATATTTATGACTATATATTCATATATACATATATACATGCAATTACAGTTAGGGAGAAAAAAGAAGCTATAAATTTGAAGAAGAGTGGGAAGGGATATATAAGTGGACTTGGAGAGAAGAAAGGGGGGAGACATGTCATAATTATAATCTCAAAATCAAATAAAAATATATATACAGCTTGCTATATATCAGTTATATCAGAATAACACTATTTTTTAAAATAATTGAATAATGAGGAATATTTTATGTACTGATCCAGAATCCATGCAAAACATCTGTAGTAAAAGGGTTAAACACAATAATGCAAAAATATACTATATTCACATGAGAAAGGAAAATAAATATATGGTTTCACTGGGAGACCCCTCAGTCTATAATTTCTTTCTGTATTTTGATATTTGATCTATAAGTACTCTTTAAAACATAAATGTGTCAAAAATAATTGACAATCATAATGTCTGTCAACTAGAGGGTAAAGTAATGGGATGTGGTGTCTATGACCGTTCAGTGTATGATCTTTTAGAAGTAAAACATATGAGGTATTGCTAGATGCTATAACAAAGATGAACTTTGCCACACCGCAGTAAGTGGAAGAAGCTAAGCACCTCACACCACATAGAGTCTAATTCCCTTCATATAAATGGTCTAAAACAGATAAATCCATAGACACAGAGCTCAGAGTCTCCAAAGTGCTTGGGGCAGGGAATTGGTGCAACTGATAATATATTTCAAGTTGCTTTTCAGAGTGATAAAAATCTGAAAATTTCAGTGTTCCAAAAATTAAGATATGGTTCTTGATTATTACACATCTCTAAGTTATTGAAAACCAGTGAAGTGTGTGTGAGTGTGTGTGTGCTTTAAATGGTGAATGTTTTGGTAACATGTTCTCAGCAAAGCTGTTAAAATAATGCTTTCATAGTCATTGAACTCACTCCATTTGAAATCTTTGTATATGTTATTCTTTTATTTGATATGATTTAGCACACACACATTGAGGGAAGCCAATACTGAAGTCCCTTTTTGCCAGACACAAAGCAATAGTGTATTCTTTGTCTCGGTATCCAGCAGCACGTGGGCCATGAGTGATCCCACTGAAGTCTGAATTGACAGGATCATAAAGGGTCATGGATGCCCATCCATGTTTCCATGTGTTCTTTCCTAAATTTGTCTACCTCAGTCCTGAAATACACTTTGTCACAAACTGGCTCTGACCAATAGATGAACTCAGAAATTCCTCCCATAGGAGCTCCCTCTGACAGGTGTAAAACAAACAAGAGCTGAATGAGCTTTGGGGTGTAGAGAGGTTATGCTAGGGTTCATTTAAGTATATTTGAACAGATCAATTAATGAGGCAGGTTTAATATCATGTGACTTAACAATTAAGTCTCCGGTCGATTTTTGAAGACTGTGACGAAGCAGAAGATTTGAAGCCTCCCATCCCGATGGGTGGTCTGTAAGCGAGAGCAGCTGTGGGGAGAACATGACAAGAGCTAAAGAAACAACCTGAAGATAGATAAACCAGTGGGTGGTGGCAAAAGTTAAAGAATTAGGTCAACACTGGCGTCGGCATTTGAGCGCAGAAAAAGTACAAATTAGGAGCTTAGAAATAACTTCGCTTGATTAAATTAAAAGTCTACAGAATAAGACCACACAGCAAGTGAAAAATAAACTCAGGACTAATTATTGTTCTTTCAAATTATTTAGAGAATCATTATAATTGGAAACAAAAATTCCACGGTGACAGAGGTGACAGGCGTCCTCGGGAGCTGCCACCCTGGTACAAAACCACAGGTTAAACTGAGCTTCTGTTTCTCCTCACACTTGAGGTCTAATATGGATGCCACTCCCTTGCTTCAGCACGTTTGTGAACAAAGCCGGAAAGCGGAGTAGATGAACCTGGAGAATATACCTGAAGTTAATAAAGAAAAAGGACCAGACCATGTTCCCCACAGCTAAACATGTCTCGGCCCTCCACAAATCACGTTACAACTACTTTCCTAAGTTTTGTTTTTCATTTTTCAATTTAAGCACCTAGTTAAAAACATGCCATTTTCCTGTTTTAAAGTGAGCAGCAAAGGAAAAAAAAAAGCATGCTGAGTATTTTTAAATGCCTGGATTATATCTATTTCCGATTCAACTTCCTCTGCTTTCTTTACACAAATATTAGAATCGAGAAACTTATTTTCATGCAGGGATGAAGAAAGGAAACGTTTAGAACTTCCTCCTAGGATATAAACAGAAAGAAAATCCTTCCCTCCCTAGCTTCCAGAGCCAAGGAGGACAATGAACATATTGTGGAATTTGGAGGAAAGTACTGATGTTTCTAAAACACAGAAAAATCTTCAAGAGTAGCCCCTCATGGATCCATTGTTGCCTAAGTACATCCTTTAGCCAAGGGCTTGCTCTAGCACTGGTTGCATGAATAATTGCCAGCTTTAAGAAAAATAAGTTAATAAGGTTGTACAATTTCTAGTAATAAAGGCGCCAGAAAGCCTAGAGCTATGTGGTTGAAAATGCTTCATTGAAGTCTTTTTCCAGACGTTTCCCTACCCAGTGCCCCTCTGCATCTAAAATAAGTCACTCACTGTTCAAAACCTGAACATTTCCAGTGGAGGACAGCTGACAAGCTGTTATTCCAGGAGACACTGTCTATAAGTTCAAAGACCACCACATTCAAACACCTTCAAGAAAAGTCAACAATACAACTATAGAGAGAGTATCTTGTGTATTATACAGATGCATCACCTATCAATTAAAAAGCCTATGGCCTATAATTTAGGCATGAAATAGAGGTGGGACATCCAAGAGAAGAAAAGAATTCTGGGATAGAGCCAAGGGGAAGATTTGCTGAGATGTGAAAGGAGACAGACCCATGGTACCTGAACACAGAAGACCAGCCACAGGGCAGAATTTAAGTTAAAATAGATGGGTTATCTTAAGTTATGATCTAGTCAGAGAAGAGCCTATCTATATGCCCAAAGTATTTGTAAATACATTTTTAGTCTGAGTCTTATTTCTAGGAGCATGGGACTGAAAGGTAAAAGTGGGCTTCACAACAACATACAATCCCAACACTTCTCTTAAAAAGCCAGCAAAACCCAAAAACTCCATGAATAACAAACCTCACTGGAGTCTAGAGAAATGGTGCCTATACTACATACTTTGCCTATCATGAGTATATCCAGAATCTAACTAAGAAGAAAAAAAAAGAAATACTTCAAAATATGAACCTTAGAAATTCCTCAAGAACTAAGGCTTCCTTCAGGGAGGGAAGAAAGGAACAGACTGAAGAGTTTCTACCTGGATCTGCACAATTAAGTCCCATCAGAGCCTAAGCATACACCTGTAGATGTGTAGCACAGGAAGGAGAAAAATGAAAAATGGGCATCGGTGCACTGGTTGGGAAAGTGACAATAGCGACAGTATTCTTTAAAGGATTGTGTTGCAGGACCCAGGGTCTACCTTCTTTCTCCTTTTTTTCCTAGCCTGTTTCCCCAACCCAATGCTGCAGAAGATTCTGCTTTGAAACTGGCATGAGGGATTGTTGGGACAGAGACAACTTTTCTTTGACCAATCAGAGAAACTAATAATAAATAGATCTTAGACCCATTCACAGGAGTGCACCTGCACTAGGGTTCACTTGAGAACACCATCAAGACTTTCTAGTATGAGAAGTCATCCATGAAGATAGCCAACACGCACAAAACTCCTAGAGAAAAATATTTTCTTAACAGTTTTCCTGAAACGCTTTAGAATGTAGCCAAATGTTTGATTAAATACAGTCTTTGTAGTTTGTTTGTTTGTTTGTTTGTTTGTAGGTCTGAGTTTTTGCTGTTCTTTGCAGTACTAGGGATGGAACCCCCTAGCATTACTAAGTGTATCCCCAGACCATAAATTTTTGGAAGTCATTTACAAGTTGACTAATTTGGCTACTCTTCAAAAAAGTCTTTCACAATGTTTTGGATAAACATACTCAATCATCATATAAACATCCTATTCTGCAAGAAGAAGGGAAGAGAGTGGATTGTGCTACACAACTCAGTTGCGGAGAAAAAATATGAATGTGTCTTTTTAAAATATTCCATTTTCTGTGTGTGTGTCTGTGTGTCTGTGTGTCTGTGTGTGTGTGTGTGTGTGTGTGTGTAAGAGAGAAAGAGAAGGAGAGAGAGAGAGAGAGAGAGAGAGAGAGAGAGAGAGAGAGAGAGAGAGAGA
>NW_021604615.1:2973410-2986693 GCF_004785775.1 Grammomys surdaster
AGAGAGAGAGAGAGAGAGAGAGAGAGAGAGAGAGAGAGAGAGAGAGACTGAAGAAGACCAGAAGAAAATGTTGAAACCCCTGGAACAGAAGTTAGGTCCTCTGCAAAAGCAGCAAGTGCTCTTAACTGCTGAGCCATCTCTCCAGGCCCTCTGTGTGAGCATTTTAGTATTTACTTTCTTATTATGTTCAGTAGAACATGCTGTGAAAGATGGAAATTCTTTTCCCCTTCCATGGCAGAACCTCTGTGAGTGCTGTGTCTATTCTGAGCCTCTCTCCAACACTGCAAACTAGAATCATCAGACCCATGGAAACAGCAGTGAGGGCTACATGAGAATGACGAGATGTTTCAATTCCTTGTGAATTGGGTAGCAATGAATATGGATTGCAAATGGAAGAAAACCATGGAGAGTAGGGAAGCCCTGAGCAAACGTGTAAGGAGCAGCTGAGGTGCTGAGTGATGTGTAATATTGACAAGAACCAATGCCTCAGGCTCACAGAAATTGACAAAGTCTTCCACTGGTCCAAGTGCAAACGTTGACAGAGAATACTGAAAGCACAGACAGACCACAGCTTCCTGGTCTCAAATGTTTACATCCTGAGTGTAAACCCTTACAGACCTCCTGCTGAGACGAGCTAACCTTTCCTCCTTGTGCTGCACATAGGAAATGCACTGAGAGTCCAGCTTGTTGCATACTAGTGTCTCTTCATCAGAGCATGCATGGCTCACACTGTCCTGGCTTTTCCATATGTGTCTACATATCTGTCTTTTCTTCATTCTCTTGTCACCCCAGTCACATCTAGAACAAAGCTGTGCTGGACGTGTGCATTACACAGAGGACTTTATAAGTGGCACAAAACGAAACAAAACAAAAACAAATAAAATAGAAGAAAAGGCCCTAAAGTAGGATTGCAAGAGACATGGCTAAGAGGTGGATGAGGAAAGGGTACTTCAGGAAACCATCAGTTACATGATTCCTAACCCCAACTCCATCTGCTTTATGGAGCCACAGTAGCACAGAGATAATCCTTAGTGACTGGCTACATTGCTAGTTGAAGTTTGTGAGGACTGGAGTGACATATTGGGCTCTCTGGAATAGAGACAAGTGACATATTTTAATCACCTCTCAATATCCAGATATTAAGATCATCTGGAAAGACAGAAAGCTCCATCTCTGACAACCAGCAGGAAGGCTTCTCAAGCCTTCCAGAGAATAAATGGGCTCAGTCTCATTGCTGCTACACACAGGAATTGTCCAAGGTGACTGTATTCTTCTGCTTAAGGACATGAGTCATAAGATGTGCTTTGCTCTCATCCCATAAGATGGGTTTGGTACCTATTCATCATTTTGTTGTCTTCCCAACATCTCGAACCACGGGAATCATTTATGATTTATAAATTATTTAGAGCATGTGTATCTTGCATAACCAGACCAAGCACAAAGAACCAAAGTACTCTCAGGAAATTTAGTTCATAGCCAAGATCTTGCCCTTCAATCCACATTATACTTGATATTTGAAGCAAGTAAAAGAATGTAATAGCATGACCCTGGGTACTTTTGTATTATACCAGTATCAGGATTCTGATAGTTTCGTTAAAAATATCTACCAAGAGAGCTCATACACAGGAATATGTACATCAATAAATTGAGTCAATCAATAAATTGTCTCCCCAAAAGAAAAATCTCATTTTCTTTTCTCTAAATAACAACACCTAACCCCGACATCCCAGCTAACCTCAACGGCAAGGAACTGAATCTAGGCTTTAAGTTACTCCTGGTTTCCCTTCTCTGGGATTTGCTCAGATCCCAGGGTTCCCTCCAGGAGCTGAGGTCTGGAAGCTACTTCTGAAGAGGGTAATCAGTCCACTCTTGTTATCATTTGCTCTCCATCTGTCTCACTCTGCCTGGACCCTGGGATCTGGCAGCTTTGCTCCCTCTACAATTAGTCACTGGAAAGTCTGGGAGATAGGAATCCAGAAGCCAATCTTCTAGATGGACCAGGTGTTATCTCTCACCCCATGTATTTGCCTAGGCAACTCTTTCATTTTTATATGTTTCTAGTCTCTCTTGGTTCTAAAAATCATTTCCTTTCTAATTCTCCCATTAAGATGTCCCTGTTACAACAGATAGAAAAGGCTGTTAGATTTAATGTCTTTGTTTGAAGAATGAAACAGAATTTTAAAAAAAATAAAATAAAATCAAAAGCTCCTGGCCTTAAGGGCATGCAGAAACTATGCCACACATAGAAAACAAGAGTATATTTATTCACCAACTCTCGCTTCGCTACTGTTGTGTGTCTATTAACAGCATCTGCACTGACATTTTCCTACTTGGCATAAATGAGAGTTGAAGTTCCTGTTTGTCCCCTGAGGTATGTCTTTGCATTTTTATTTATTTACTGTGGTTGATTTCTTTCCTTCATTTTATTTTATATGTATGGTATGAGTGTTCTGCCTGCATATATGCCTGAGCACTCTGTGTGTGCTGTGCCCAAGAGGGCATTGGACGTCTGTAACTGGGATTGCAGATGAGTATTAACTGTTCTGTGGTTGCTGGGAATTAAACCTGGGTCCTCTGAAAGAGCGGCCAGTGCTCATAACCTCTGAGCCATATCTCCAGCACAGTGACTGACATCACATTCAAATACTTCTTATTCAAGTTTACATAAGTGAGAGGAGTGGCCCTTGGACCTGAGGGGATTTGATGCCCCAGTGTAGAGGAATGCCAGGGCAGGGAAGCGTGAGTGGGCCCCCCCCCCCCTGGCGGGAGTACCCTCATAGAAGCAGGAGGAGGGAGGATGGGATAGGGGCTTGTTGGGGAACACCTGGAAAGGGGATAACATTTGAACTGTAAATAAAGAAAATATCCAATAAAAGAAAAAAGTAAATAAATAATTTTCTGGACAATTTTTTTAAAAAATGTTTTTTTAATGTTTTTCTCTCCTAACTCTTTTGTACTTGACAGAGTTTCATGGTACCCAAATGAGTTGGTTTGAATAGAAATGGCCCCCATAGGTTCATTTTTTTCTTTTTTGTATTAGATATTTTCATTATTTACATTTCAAATGTTATCCTCTTTCCGAGTTCCCCCCATCCTCCTATTCCCTCCTCCCTCCCCCTGCTTCTATGAGGGTGTTCCCCCACCCACCCATTCCTACCTCCAGGCCCTGGCATTCCCCTACACTGAGGCATCAAGCCTTCACAGGACCAAGGGCTTCTCCTCCTATTGATGCCTGACAAGGCCATCCTCTGCTATATATGTAGCTGGAGCCATGAGTCTCTGCATGTGTACTCTTTGGTTGGTGGTTTAGTCCCTGGGAACTCTGGGGGAAGGTGTAGTTGGTAAATATTGTTGTTCTTTCTACGGGGTTGCAAACCTCTCCAGTTCCTTTAGCCCTTTCTCTAACTCCTCTATTGGGAATCCCGTCCTCAGTCCAATGGTTGACTGGGAGCATCTAACTCTGTATTTGTCAGGCTCTGGCAGAGCCTCTCAGGAGACAGCCATATCAGGCTCCTGGAGGCATGCACTTCTTGGCATCCATAATAGTGTCTGGGTTTGGTGACTGTATATGGGGTAGATCCCCAGGTGGGGCAGTCTCTGGATTGCCTTTCTTTCAGTCTCTGCTCTACACTTTGTCCCTGTATTTCCTCACATGAGTATTTTGTTCCCCCTTCTAAGAAGGACTGAAGCATCCACACTTTGGTCTTCCTCCTTCTTAAGCTTCATGTGGTCTGTGAATTGTATCTTGGGTATTCTGAGCTTTTTGGTCAATCTCCACTTATCAGTGAGTGCATACTGTGTGTGTGTTCTTTTGTGATTGGATTACCTCACTCACATATATTTGAATGCTGGGTTACCAAGAAGTGACCTACTTGACAGTGATTAGGAGGTGTGGCCTTCTTGGAGTTGGTGTGGCCTCACTGGATGAAGTGTGTCACTGAGGGTGGGTTTAAAAAGCTCAAGTCATTTACCTAGGAATTTCTTGAATTCATTGTTTTTAATAGCTGAGTAATATTCCATTGTGTAAATGTACCACATTTTTTGTATCCATTCCTCAGTTGAAGGACATCTGGGTTCTTTCCAGCTTCTGGTTATTATAAATAAGGCTGCTATGAACATAGTTGAGCATATGTACTTGTTATATGTTAGAGCATCTTCTGGGTATATGCCCAGGAGTGGTATAGCTGGATCCTCAGGTAATGATATGTCCAATTTTCTGAGGAACCGCCAGACTGATTTCCAAAGTGGTTGCACCATCTTGCAGTCCCACCAACAATGGAGGAGTGTTCCTCTTTCTCCACATCCTCGACAGCATCTACTATCACCTGAGTTTTTAATCTTAGCCATTCTGATTGGTGTGAGATGGAATCTCAGGGTTGTTTTGATTTGCATTTCCCTGATGACTAAGGATACTGAATATTTCTTTAGATGCTTCTCGGCCATTCGAGTTTCCTCAGTTGAAAATTCTTTGTTAAGCTCTATACCCCATTTTTTTAAATAGGGCTATTTGGTTTTCTGGAGTCTAATTTCTTGAATTCTTTGTATATATTGGATATTAGCCCTCTATCGGATGTAGGATTGGTAAAGATCTTTTCCCAATTTGTTGGTTGCCATTTTGTCCTAGTGACAGTGTCCTTTGCCTTACAGAAACTTTGCAATTTTATGAAGTCCCATTTGTCAGTTCTTCATCTTAGAGCATAAGCCATTGGTTTTCTGTTCAGGAAATTTTCCCCTGTGCCCAAGTATTCGAGGTTCTTACCCATCTTCTCTTAGTTTCAGTGTATCTGGTTTTATGTGGAGGTCCTTTATCCACTTAGACTTGAGCTTTGTACAAGGAGATAAGAATGAATCAATTTTCATTCTTCTACGTGTTGTCCTCCAGTTGAACCAGCACCATTTTTTGAAAATGCTGTCCTTTTTCCACTGGACAGTTTTAGCTCCTTTGTCAAAGATCAAGTGACCATAGGTGTGTGGAATGGATGGAGCTAGAAAATATCATCCTGAGTGAGGTAAGCCAATCACAAAAGAACACACATGGTATTCACTCACTGATTATTGGAAATTAGCCTAGAACCTTGAAATACCCAAGATTCAACTCACAGGCCACATGAAGCTCATGAAGAAGGAAGACCAAGTGGGGGTGCTTTGATCCTTCTTAGAAGGAGCAACAAAATACTCAAGGGAGCAAATGTGGAGACAAAGTGAGGGACAGAAACTGAAGGAGGGGCTGTCTGGAGACCATTCCACCTGGGTATCTATCCCATGTGCAATCACCAAAGGTAGATGCTGATGTGGAAGTCAGGAAGTGCATGCTGATAAGAGCCTGATATAGATATCTCCTCAGAGGTATGCAAGAGTCTGACATATTCAGAGGCAGATGCTCACAGCTAGCCATTGAACTTATCATGGGGTTCCCAATGGAGGAGTTAGAGTGAAGACCATTGGAGCTGAAAGGGTTTGTGGCCCCATGAGGAGAGCAACAATACCAACCAACCAGAGCTCCCAGAGTCTAAACTACTAGCCTGGGAGCACTTAGGGAGGGATCCATGGCTCCAGCTGTATATGTAAGGGTGGAGGGCCCTGTTGGGCATAGGTGTGAGAAAAGATCCTTGTTCTTATAAAGGCTGGACGCCCTAGTGGGTGGGAATTTGATGGTGGGGAGGTGGGAGGGGGGGGTAGGTAGGGGTACATCCGCAGAGAAGCAGGAGGAGGGCGTGAGGGGATAGGGATTTCCTGAGTGAGGGTGATGGGGTAAGGGGATAACATATGAAATGTAAATAAAATATCCAATAAAAAAATGAATCATTGGTTGGATAAGACATATACTGTATGTATTGCACATATTTGAAAGTATATGTTCATCATAGGAAGTTGGTAAAATACAAAAATATCACTCAAAACTTCCAACATGAGCTGGGGATATAGGTCAATGATTTAGAACTTAGCCAGTATAACCAAGGTTTTGGGTTCAATGCCTAGCATTATTTTTTTTAAAACATCAATATCCAACATAAAAATAATTGCTGTACGCATGTTTATGTCTGTTTATATATTTCCTTTTATGCTTTTCTTCAGATGTACATTTTTATAAAAATTAGTATAAAGCAAAAAAAAAAAAAAAAAAAAAAAAAAGCTCAAGTCCGGTACAGTATCTTTTTCTTCCTGCTGCTTGCAGATGCAGATGTAGAACACTCAGCTACCTCTCCAGCACCATGTCTACCTCTATTACCATCCTTCCTGCCATGTTGATAGTGGACTAGACCTCAGAATGTAAGCAAGCGCCAATTAAATGCTTTCTTTTATAGGAGGTGTATTGTCATAGAGTTTACAACAGTAGAACACTGACTAAGATACCACATATAGCAGGAATAATAAATACACAAATCAATCACTCCAGAGAATCACCTTTAAGGTTATTCTACAAATACAGCTTTCTGTTGTTAAGAATAAAAGGAAATTTTATACAAATGAGATCAATATGCTTGTTTATTTTTACATAAATAATTAAACTTCAGCTGAATATTTGATATTATAAAATATACAGAATCCTCACCACTTTTCAGAGTTAATTGATATTTTAATTTTATAATTGTCAATGCTGAGAAGGCTTCTTTGCATAAATATTTTACACAAAATGGCAGAAGCATGTTTAAGGCCATTTCATAAATTGTTGGAAATTGTTTCCTAATCCCGGGCAAATTCGTTTAATAGCTGTTGGTTTTGACTTTGATTTGGTTTGGTTGTTATTTCTGTTATTGTTGTTGTTTAAGTTACTTAAGTCAACACCTAAAACATCAAAATTTTAAACATTCTATGCCAATGTGGTCCAAAGATGCACTAATTTGATACTCACATGGGAAGGAGTCAGCTGCAGTATGTAAGTCCTGAATGCATACTGTGGTATTTCAGAAAACACTGGTCGGCACTGTTTGGTATGGCTTCACGATCATCATGGAATGTGCGTGATAGGTATCCAGAATCCAGGCTATAGTGAAGTTGCAGGCTATACAATGAGTAGGCACTTATCAGAAACACCTCAGATTTATTATGGATTTAATTTTAAATTATTTTTGTTTGCTGCACATTCAAAAACATCTTATTGTTGCCAAAGTTTTTACACCCTTTGTTTTTAGCCACACGTATGGAGAGGGAATCCACGGTGTTCAAAACTGGACTTTAAAGTAGGGCAAAAGAATGTTTTTTTTTAATATCAACATAAATTAAAGAAACATTGAGTTTAACATTGAAAATCTGTGTGAAGCTGATGTTTATGAGGAAACGTAGTGTTTCCATTCTCATACCTTAAATCATAACTCTAGACATAAAACACAGGCTGTGTGGAAAGAGACTCACAACTGATTCAAAACTGTCCAGCAGCAAGAGACTTCTGCAAATAATTAAGAGAGGAAATTGGAAGATCAAAGATGAGTAGGAGAAAAGTGTGGCAGAGGTGTGCTTGTGAAGGTGGAGTTAGGGGCTAAATGTCCTGCTACATAGGCTAGGAAGAACAAAGTTAGAGACTCTCCCTGGGAGTTCCAACCTCAGCCCAGTTGCCTTACTAAACACAACAAACAACACCGGAAGGAACCAGCTCTCATTTTAATTCAGATAAATGGAGATATGGAACTAAACAATCAGCATTGCCCACAGAAAACACAGCAAAACTTAAAACATACGGACAAGCCAAGGCGGGACAGCTGGGTGCATCATGGGAGAAGACCAGGCAGGAAAGCTGGGTGCATCATGGGAGAAGTCCAGGTGGGAAAGCTGGGTGCATCATGGGAGAAGCCAAGGCGGGACAGCTGGATGCAATTCCTATTATTCAAATATAACTGATCATGTGAGTATCACCTTTAAGAAGATTAAACCAAGCTGAACAAAATATTTCCAGGGTGCTTATTTTGTAACGATAGGTTTGTAACTATTATGTTAAATGTCTCCATCATTGCCTCACAATTCTGCTCAGAATAAAAAGTAAGTCATGGGAAATGTGTTGATATTTTTAAGAAAGAAAGAATAAAAGCAACTGGAATAATTTCACTTTGTTGTAAATTAAAATAACTGGAGTCATTTAACTTTCTTGTGGAATCAATTAAAATTATCTTAAAATGTTTAACTTTTTTTTCTTATAATTCTACATTGTTTTAAGACAGTACGTAACTTTTGGAGTAACTAATGTTTACCTACCTTAAATGTAGTCTAAAAGTATCTGAACTACTTTTAAAATACTTCATTGCTACTACGCAAAAATAAATCAAGCCATACAAACATATACACTATTATCATTTTTTTTCTAGTCAGTTTTAAATAATAAGTTAAGGAATTTAGGGATACAGAGGAGATGGCTCATGGTTAAGAGAAAAGTTCAGTTCCCAGAACCCACATCAGGCAGTCCCTAACTACCTGTAACTCCAGGGGCTCTGACATCTTCTGGTTTCCACAAGCACCTGTATCCACAAGCACATATTCACCACACAAACACATATGTACACACTACTCAGATTAAATAAGACTTTTCTAAAAAAAAGAGAGAGAGAGAGAGAGAGAGAGAGAGAGAGAGAGAGAGAGAGATTTAAGATATACAAAAGCCAGGGTTCTGTCAGGAGTTACATATGAATATGTATATGCATATGTATATGCATATGTATATGCATGAGTATATGTGTATGTATATGATGTATATGTACATGTATATTATGTATATGTGTATATGTATGTATATGATATATATGTATATGTACATGTATATGTATAGGATATATGTGTACATGTATATGATATATATGTATATGATGTATATGCATATGTACATCCACATGTATATGATGTATATGTATAATGTATATGATGTATATGTACATGTATATGATGTATATGATGTATATGTATATATGAAATGAGGGCAATCCATAATCTCATAATGAGACTAGCATATTCTTCCCTGAAAAAATGTCAAGTTCATGCAAACATTGGGCATCTTGATTGGGTCATACACATATGAACATTTTTACATAAACACATCAGCAAGCCTTCCACAAATTTTTAGAAGACATTGTAAGAAGTTAGGAAAAATCATGCAGTTTGGAAACACTCAGAGCAGTGCTGGGTAATCTTTCTAAAGGTGGAAAGACATTAAATAAAGAAATGGTTCCAAGTTCCAGGTCATGACTTGTTGCTTCTCATTCAAGAACATTTTTAAATCTAAGATCCATCTGAGATCCCTTATCATAGCATCTAGAATAAGTTGGTTTTTTTGTTTGCTTTCTGTTCTGTTTTATTTTGTTTTGTTTTGAAGACAAGGGCAAAGAACGGCTCCGGCATCAGGGGTAGAAACAGGCCATCCACTGGTAAATCAGTAGGGAGGTGGGGCTAGGAAGCAGTGGCAGCTTGAAAGGAGGATTCTGAAACACCACTGTACAGTATCAGAGATGTGGGAGATTGTTTATGTGCTAAATGGAGAATGACAGCCATAGAGCCATTGTTTCACTTCTTGAGCAGCTGATACCGCTGTGAGCTTTCCACACAGGACACGTTTGAGTCCCAGTGATGCTCAACTGGAGCACAGTGAAGGCCGAATCTCTGAAAACCTTACACATCCTGGGAAGATTTCAAGAATCACTAGCTTCCCTATAAAATGAGCCTCGATATTAAATATATGGCTGGAAGCAATGTGTAAGACCAAATGCTGACTTAATCTGATGAACTCAAGTTAGGCAAGAAAATCCCCTTCGTGTCTCTTCTCCATTTATGTTCAAACACTCTTGAGAAGTTTTGCGAGCCTGTTGATGCCCATGCAAGGCACATTCTGCAAACAGACAGAAGACTTTGTTCGCTGGTTCCTTTCATTCAGAGCCTTTCATGAACTGTGAATTCCCTCTAAAAGCACCTATCAGCATGAATAAACTGATAAAAGCAAACGTGTGAAATGCCTTTCACTTAGCTAACAGGCATGACTCCAGACCCTGGAACTCCCACTGCTTTCATCTGAAACCCTACCCCGCCATGATAGTAAACACAGTTTGATGGAAGGTCCAGGACTGAAGTTACAAGATCTTTGGCCTATTGTGAAGCCATGGTTAATGGCCAGCTTTGTCAGGCATAATCCATTCCCGTGCAGTCTTTTAGATCACCCTGTGACTGTGGTATTCCATTTTGCACAAAAAAAGTCAGATTAATAAATCCATTCGGCCTTCCCAGAGCGCCCATTTATACACTGGTTCCTTCAGCAACTGCCACGCAGGGAGATACTAGGGTGACAAAGCGGAGCCCACGCCTCCAAAGCCCAGTAAAGATGTCATGCCGGCAGCTAGGTTTATAAAAATAAAAAGGGAGAATGATAGAGCTGTGGGATATTGATTAACTCACAGCAGCTGGGTATCTCAATCACAGAGAGGTCAGAAGCACAGAAATAGTAGTAAAGACCTTGAAGGAGGTCAGCACAGGGCTTATCAGAGTGCAGACCTAAAATCTGAACACGCAGGACTCGTATTCTTCCAGTACTACTGGACTCCCTAATCATCACATATGTATTTATAAGAAAATTTCCAAAATGTCAAAGGATCTGTGCCAAAAAAATAAAGATAAATTTGAAAAATAGTAGCCAAAAAACTTCATTAAAATCCACATATAATTCTAAATATCGATTTTTAAAAGGCAATGAAAAATAATGCTGATAACTCAGCAATAATGAACGTGCATGCTGGCACATTGCATACAGGGTTCACTATGTAGCTGTGAGGACCTCTTGCCTTCATTTCCCAACTTTGGGGAACAAAGCTGTTCAGCCCCATTCCCTGTGTGTTGGGAAGTAAATACAGGGGTTTGATTATGGTTGGTGAACATTCTATCACTGAGCTACACCCCCAGCTCCTTGGATCCTTAAATTTTGTATTAAAAAAGGAGGAGGTCTTGATTAGAACATTTACTCAGCAACTGAGAGAAGTGGGAAAGATCCCTATAATAAGTTAGGTGGGGGAGATAATGTAGAAATTGCAAAGGAGGGACGGGGCATAATGGAGAATTAACAACCCAAAAGCCAGCTCTTCAAAAAAGCTGACTTAAATTTCCAGCACGAAGAGTAATCACAAAGAGATACCTGCCAATGGACCATGTCGTAAATGAAAGGCGGGGGATGGAGAGACTGGCACCACCAGAGAGGATGAAGTGGCAGGGAAGAGAGAGAGCCATGAGTAAGCTCCGTTCATATATTAACACAAAAGTACACACAAGCAAGTGCTGAGAAAGACAGAAGATTTCAAGAGAAATAGGAATCCCTCCACCCCCCAAAAAATGCTAACTTACTTTTTAAACTTCCATAAAACGTTTCAAATCTTTCCTCCAGAAAAGCATCTGGCCCAACTGGTTTCATAAAACTATTCCATGTTACTCCCCTTGTATATGAACATTTCCAAAAGGAGAAAAAGAGGAAAAGACCCCAGTGTGCATCACCAGGTTTGTGCAGGACAGAATGTGACAAGTATCCAGAACAATGTCAATCAAGAACAGAGACCCACAGATCAAAACTCTTAACAGAGAACTAGCAGATCCAACATTATCATTGTTTTTGGTTTGTTTTGTTTTGTTTGTTTTGTTTTGTTTTAGTAGAAGGCACAGTTGTATTAATTCTGGGAATACAAGAGTTCATTCACCAACGAAAAGTGGTGCTTCCTCACACTAAGAGATCAAAGAGAAAAAGCATAATCATCATGCTAGGTAAAGATCAATTTATTTATTTAATAAAGCACCTACTTATAATAATTGAAGCCTTACCATACAACAACATTTTTTTTTAATTCATAGCAAGATGAAAAGCCTGGTGTGTGGAATCTCTGATACTAAATATCTTGAAGCATTTTCTTTAAAATTGACCGCCACTAAAATTATGATTTCTATACAGCAAAAGACAGCATACAGTATATGAGAGACAAAAAAAAAATGAGCAAGAGACAGTAGACACAGAACAAACAATAAAACAGTGTGTAACATAATCTGCCTCAGTCCAGTAGGCTACTATAGGCTACTAGAACAAAATGCCTTAGGAGTGATACGTAACTACAGATAAAATAAAAGAGGAAGCCGGGCAGTGGTGGCACACACCTTTAATCCCAGCACTTGAGAGGCAGAGGCAGGTGGATTTCTGAGATCGAGGCCAGCCTGGTCTACAGAGTGAGTTCCAGGACAACCAGGACTATATAGAGAAACCCTGTCTCAAAAAACCAAAGAGGAGATGGATTGTCCATAGATCTCGAGGCTGGGAAGCCTGAGATCAAGATACCACAAGATTCCTTGATTGGTGAGGGCCTCCACACTCCCTCAAAGATGGCTTCTTTGAAGTGATCATGCTAGCACTTCTTTCTCCAAAGATGAAAAAGGCAAACCATGTGTCCCAGGCCTGATTTAGGAGCATGAATCCCATTCTGGTGGGGTCTACTCATGAACAGTGACCTCTCAAAGGCTCTGCTTTTAGCAATGTTTCATTCAGGATCAAGTTTCTACATGAATATTGTGAGGACATAAAGATTCAACACCACAGTAGAGTCACAGATACTGTTAAGAAAACACAACCCTGTTGAACTACTGGCAACCGACACAAACAGCCGTTCACACAAATGGCTCAAAACCAGGAAAAAAAAAAAGATTCTTTAGCTGTAACTACTAAACTGTACGTTAAGACCAAACCAAGATACCGCTCATGCTTTAGAGTGTAAATATCATAAAGCCTGATGAATTTAAAATTTGTTTATGGGCCAGAAGGAGTGTCAGCACAGTATGGCTATACTCAAAACAGCCACTTTGGGATTCAGTCAATCTCAGTACTTGTATACTTTACTGCAACTTCAGGAGGCACTTACTCATGAATATAAAGAATATAAAAATAGTCTCTATAATAATTAGTGATGGAGAGGTCAGGGGGAGAAATCACCAGACGTCCAAAACCAAAAAAAAAAAAAAGGATAACCTGTATCCATTCAGATGAAATAAGAAGATAAAGCAAATCCTTCTTGGGTACAGTTTCCTGGGAATACTGCAATGACCAGCAGATATCTGGAGGGTTCTGCATGGTCTCCTGGAGAGGCCTATGCCTGACATCACTGGTCTACCTAGGAACTCACGAACATATGCCACCTCTGCTCTCATCCAGACCTGCAATGTCAGAATATACACTTAAGCAGAATTTATGTGCATTTTAAGATATGAGAAGAACTGCCCAAGTGTCACTCGGTATTTCCTCAGTTAGCTATACCCTTTATTCTGTACAGGTAACTTCCTAAATGCTAGCTAGA
>NW_021604615.1:2986793-2987853 GCF_004785775.1 Grammomys surdaster
ATTTGATGGAATGCTGACATGACCCATGTGCTTTTTCCTTCTCTTCTATCTTAAAACATCCCTTCTCACGATAGTGATCTGGGCTACAACTAGTAATACAACAATAGTGTCTTCACAAACTGTGGGTGACCTGAGTCACTCCAAAGAAATGAAGAAAAGGAAGAGTTAACATAAGACAACCTGAATTCTGGATGCCTTTTGCACTCAAGCATGCAGCAGAGAGCACAGATTTTAGCTCAGTCCCCTGAGCTGCCCCGAGTAGCCCTTTAAGTGATTTCAGGATAATCAGCTCAGATGGCAACCAGTGCAGGCAGATTTGAAATAGAGTATAAGTCCCTCTGGTATATATCTGCTGTGCTGTACAATACAGCTGTGATCCGCCTAAAGTGATCCCCAGTAGACTCTATTCTAGTTTGCTTTTCTGTTGTTGAGATAAAACTCTCTGACCAAAATCAACTTAGGAAAGGAAAGGTTTTGTGTCAGTTTGAAGACCAACATCAAGGGGAGTCAGGGCAGATTGCTACTCCACAGAGCATCACCTCTAACCAAGGAACTCGCAGGCAAGGAAGTATGACAGAAACCATAGAGGAATGCTGCTCGCTGGCTCACTCACCGACCCATGTTTATGTAGTTTTTTTATATTACCTGGAACCATCTACTTGGGGAATGGTGCCACCCACAGTGGGCTGGATACTCCTACATCAATTAGCAACCAAGATGAAGCCCGCACAGAGATACCTACGGACCAGTATGAACTGAGCAGCCTCTCAGTTGAGATTCCCTTCTCATATGACTCTTAAGTTATGCCAATTGATGGTTAAACCTAACCAGGACAGATCTCATTTGCATCAGTAATAATTTTAATTGTGTGTGTATATGATACTCAATATAGAAAGAAATAAGTAATAAATTATAATAATGAGAAGTATGTGTTTCTAATTTAGATTCTCGGGCTGGAAGACATAAATCATTCTAAGTGTCTACACATAGGTGTCTACACACTCTGAACAGAAACACAAAGACTGAAGCAGTTGTAAGCACTATCGGATATGGGTGTGTG
>NW_021604615.1:2987953-3000289 GCF_004785775.1 Grammomys surdaster
GAGGGAGGGAGGGAGGGGGGAGGGAGGGAAGAAGGGAAGAAAAGGGATGTGATTCTGTCTAAATAATTTTTAAGCAGATTCTTGAAGAGAAAAACCAACAGCAAACAGACCTGGAAGATTATCTGATGAACCACGAGGAGTTTTTCAAAACACAACACAACTTTCTGTTGTGCAGCCAAGTGTGGTCTTAGCAGAATATATTCTGTTCTGGATCCTTATCTAATAATCACTGTGACACACACCCCGCCCCCTCCCCCATACCAAGTTCAATGTGGAGACAAAAACTACCCTTGCAGACTTCGCTGGAAGAGGGAGCCTCTAGGAGGCAGTACTGCCCCACAGAGACATGCTCTAAAGAGGCTTGTGGGAATTGCTGCACTTTGGCCCCAAGCTGCCTTTGGACTTGAACCAATTGTCTCTTGCTCCAGGAACGATTCAAGTGGACATTTATTTCTATGGCTTCCAAATCTCCCTTCAAATACTGTGTGTTCCTACCAGTCACCAGCAGGCTACTTACATAAAATGCCCAAAAGTGTTGCAAGCTAATTCAAGTCACACGTTGATTGCTTATATCAACCAAATCGAGAATGTCTATCTAGAATCAGATATTGGTGAATGCCATGTGTCAAGGGTTTATCTCATAGAAAGCATCGAGTTTGTAAATATTTAACAGTACACACCTGATTTCTATGAAGGAACCTGAGCAACTTCCTCTTAGTCTCTGTTTTGCATACCCAAGTCTCTTTAACTGAAGTACAACACAATCATTGACCTCTCCTCACTGATAACATTAAGTGACATTCGTATTGAGCTCTCTACTTTCCTTTCTCTAGATTAAAACCTGAACACCAGCATCAAAGGAGTAGAAGTGTCTGTTGTTCACTCTCCTAAAGTGCCTGTTGCAATCAACTTGTAAAACAACGCACATATTCAAACACTTACACACACTATACAAACACGCATACACGTTGAGGTCTAATTATATGCAAAAGTAAAAGCTTTTCTTTGTAAAAAGATATTTGGTAAAGAGAAGTTTTAGTGCAGATAGGACATTTATGGAAAAATGACACGGAGACCCTGAAATGATTTTGCCATTGTGTTAGCCCAGGGCTATAGTTCACTGAGAAGTGGGTCACCTGTGGATGAAGCAGATACCTCATATAACCTATGCAGTACATTTATCTCAGATAGTTCAAGGAAATGCTCCTAGGACCTTTACCGTCAAATCCACACCCTAAGCACAGGAAAACCAGGACACTTCTGCACCTTACCTTGAACTTTGGAATGCGGTAGTCAGTAGTCTCAGAGACACCTCCCAGTTTACAGTGTGTAAAAAAGAGTAATTGAGCTAGAGAACAAGAGAGTAAATAGCCAGGCCAGCTACCTCAGGGGGATCCTGGTAGTCAGATTGCTCAATTGTCTGTGAAATTTTTCATAAAGATACTGAAGCTTCCAGAAATTGTCAAAAGATATTTCATATGAATTCTATATTTTTGTGGCCTGGCCAGATGACTCAACAGGTAACGGCATATGCTACCAAGCTTGACGACCAGAGTTCAGATTCAGGACCCCACATGGTAGAAGGAAAGAACCAGGTCCCCAAATTGTCTTCAGACTTCCTCTGAGTGTGTGTGTGTGTGTGTGTATGAATGCACATGTGCACACACACACACACACACACACACACACACGAGAGACAGGAGACCTTTGGGCAGTTGTTCAAGCTTCTAATGTGAAGTAGCCATTCCTGGGACTATTTTTATATAATTCTGCTGATTCTGCTAAAACTAGTGTTCTAGTGTTCACAGACTTTCATGCACAGCACTGTTGTTAAAATATAGGTTCTGAAAGACTGGAGAGATTACTCAGTAGTGAAAAGCATTGGCTGTTCTTGCAAGGGAGCTGATTCAGTTTTAGCACCAATGTGGTGGCTCACAGTCATCTGTCACTCCAGATCCAGTGAGTCTGACACCCTCTTTTTACTTCTGTGGGTATTAAGCACATACATGGTACACAGACATACATGAAGGCAAAACATTCATATGCAGAAAATAAGAAAAACACATCATTAAGAAATTCAATTTTGTACATCAATTCTAGAAAAAAATTTATACATCTTCTAGTTACTCCTTTCAAATAGTTCTTAGGAATCTGTACCTTTTTAATGTTGTTTAAATTAGATCTCAGGGTTTAAAACATTGCAAGGAGAATAATCACACAACAGAAAGGAGAGCCAGCACACATTCAATGCATAATATATTATGAATTATTTCCATTCGTAATAAGGAAACAACAAACCTGAGGTAGCCAAATTAGCTAACAATGAATATAATGAGCCAGACCCTGCACTGTTTCTAAGGACATATTAATCCAGGTGTAACAAACAAGGCAAGATGATAGAAACACTGTCTTGACTCTGCTCCTCCGTCTTCACAGAAAACCCCCAAGCCTGACCTTCAGATTCTGTCTCCATGACAGCAACATAATCTGTTGAAAAATGTCAAGCAACATTTCATTCCTGCTTAACCTAGAGCAAAACAACCGTTTATTTATCTGGTTGTTTGTTCATTTCCTCACTAAAGGGATGAGCACTGGCATGGTCCCAAACAACAAGGGCAGATGTGGAAGAGCAAGGTTCCTCCTCAACTTTGAGCCTATGCTTAGAAACAGGTCAAACTAGGACAAGGGCAATGCCTTGCACCAAAATGTGGAGATTCCCCATCCCAGACCCATGAGGTCTCGACCCTCAACTCTGCTCTGTCATTCCCCAAATCTCTCTCTTCCTAAGAACATACAAGTCTTTGTTCATTATTTTCAGCTCCACTCTTTGAGGCAGGTGATTTTTTTTTCACTTACGTAGGTGTTTGGATGAGCCATAATCTTAATGAAGTGAATATCTGAAGGAAAGCAGGAGAGTTCAAAAGCTGATGGAGTGGATTTTAAGAGCAGCAGGTCATAACCCCAGCCAAGTATACAGTAGATTGTAAACCTTTATAAGAATTGCTAAAGGCAGAAGAGGGATAGGACTCACAACATCCCTCATGGCTGTACTTCCAATATTGATATCACATTGTCTAGAATCCTAGTCCCAAGTTGAATTTCATAGTTCACTAGAACCAATCTCTGTTAGTAACCACAATACTTAAGAATACAAACAGCCCTGATATTTGGGATGTCATAAGTGAAAGTTATATTGATCTAGCTCCTCAGCCAGTATTAGAAATCACCCAAGTACCAGTCATATGTAACATGACAGTATGGATGATCACCAAGGATGTTAGCAGGATGTGTGTGTTTGTGGAGGTTAGCACAGGCAAGTTTTGTTGTGTGATTAACACAGTGTTTGGCCAGTGGCCCCAGAATTGGCCAGTTTGATCGTCAGAATATGCTTGCCCCAGGGAGTGGTACTATTAGGAGGTATGGCCTTACTGAAGTAGGTGTGGTCTTGTTAGAGAAAGTGTGTCATTATAGGCATGAGCTTTAAGATCCTCATCCTAGCTCCCTGGAAGCCAGTCTTCTCCTGTTTGCCTTCGAAACAAGATGTAGAACTCTCAGCTCTTCCCATACCATGCCTGCCTGGATGCTGCCAGGATCCTGCCTTGATGAAAATAGACTGAAGCTCTGAACCTCTAAGCCAGCCCCAATTATATATTGTCCTTATAAGAGTTGTCTTGGTCATGGTGTCTGTTCACAGCAGTAAAACCATAATTAAGACATGCAGCTACATAATACTTGCATGCAAAGCTTGAGAAACATTTGGAGCAGGAAGCTGTCTTCTACTCTTCCCAGTGTCATTGGATGGCATGGACCCTGAAACAGCTCAAGCTTGCCTACTAAGTGTGATTTGCTAACCAACTATGAGATTCTTTCATGGAATATTGTCACTGACATATAATAAAGATTTTCTACTACATTCCTGAAACAAACTCCCACATGTGTTACCATTAAAGACTTCTTTATAAAACTGCTTTAGGAGCCAGAGAAAAGACTAAATCAACAAAGGCAGTTGCCACTGAGACTGACTTCCTAAGTCCTATGTAATGAGAGACCCATTACATAAAGGAGAAGACAAATTTCCAAAAGTTGAACACTAATCTCCATATGAGGGCCATGTCAGGTGCACTTCACACATACGCACACATACATGCATCTACACACATACATGTACATGTATACACATACAACAAATAAAATGTATTTAAATTTTAAATTCCCTGAATCACATATAAACAGCACACCATAAAAGAAGAGTTTTCATTGATATTTCATACACTAATCATCCCTTCTTTCCATTTCCTGGTGCTTGGTAAAGTTATACAAGGAAGAGAAACAAAAAGAAAAACTAACACATTCAGAGTTAGGTATAGCCTGACAGGATTCTCTTCAATAATTATGAGCATTTTCCTAACAAAGTACAGTTGACTCATTTGGTATTTTTCTTGGCCTGGCACAGGGGCCAGGAAACTGTCCCAGATTTGTAATGACAGCCTGAACAAAACTTGTATTACAAAGACCCAGGGCATCTTTCTCCCTAGACTTATACCATTTGGCTAATTTTTTTTTTAATGAAAGTTCTTCTTTTGTTCTGTTTTACAAAGAAGGTAAAACTTTGAAAAACGCCCAATTGTCACATGCTGCAGTGAGGGGAGGATCTTCCTGTCTGTGGAAAGAACACACATCTGACAATAACACAAGCCAATAGGGAAGGGGTGTGAGGGACCATTGACATGAACAACTCTCAGAAAGGAAAGGCAGCCATCCTCTACCATACTGCGTGAAGATCTTCCATGTGAAAGGAAACAGAAAGACCGGGTGAGTCTGAAACGAGAAACTGGGCCACCTTGCAATGACAGAGCTAAAGCAAGGGGTTCAGGAAATCAGCAGAGACTTTGGATCTAGAGATCACGACTTAAAATTACAAGTCTGAATTGATCGACTGGACCACAATGTGTTTCGTATAGGAGATGGATAGATATAGCACAGGTCTAGTTTCTGGGGTGAAACAAGGATGGCTTGAGATCAGCAGGGAATAAAGGAAGGGAGGACAAATCTGGGGACTGGAAGTTTTGTCCCTCCCTCCTGTCTCATGCTCTTGATTGCAACGTCATTGGCATCAATGTAGGCTTTTGGTGAGCATCTTATTGATTCTTGTCATGGACACAGTTAAGCATGTGTTCTCCTCTTCCCTGATTACATGGTACTTTAACTCTTCCTTGGGTCATTTTCTCTGGGGTTCCCTCTGGCCCCTGCCACATTCTTTTGTTCTATATCTTCTTCGAACCACAGACCCTTCCTGATAGCAGCCTCAGCATTTCACACTTGGAATTAGAATAAGATTTACAAGAATAGGACCGCACACATTTAAGTTTTCCCCTTTGTACACAATACATAACTATAGAAGTATTCAATAAGCTTTTGAGTAAACAGTGAGTGGAAGAGTAGGGGGGGATGAACATCAAGGAAAACTCGTCTCTTATTAATGTGAATTTGGCTTTGCCATTCAGGAAAACTCTCCCCCTGCCCAGCTTCCTCTACCAGTAATAGAGCAAGGAGCAGTGGCTCTTTCCTGCCCTAGAGGAAGCTTGGCTGTGGAACAAGAGACACAGGGAGCCGTCACTGGTTGTTGTCTTTGCTACCCAGAACGAACGTTGCCAGCATCAGGATGCCAGCTCTGATTAAATTCTTTTGATTCTGGGCTTCCCTCTGACAGAGATGGGGAAAGGGTGTTGGTTCATCCCACCACTGCAGAAAGGGAAAATAAACACAGTTTTCATTTATTAGAGACCAGTATAAGACACAACCCTTCAGAACTCTCTGACATGGCCTCATTACAACATAACAACGTGTTGAGAAAGAGCCCATCACTCTTTCCTACTTCATTTGGCTCCCACCATGACCACACAGCTTTTCAAAACCCCAGTGCTATGTTTTCCAAAATCCACTTGGAACTCCATCACAGCCTCCCCCTCCCTCTCGGCAGCTCCAACCCTCAGCTTCAGAATTAAGGCATGAAACACATGGAAATACAATGTTCCAATCCATCTAATTAATGCATTAAGTCCCTCATTTACATAGTACAAATTTCCCTTTATGCTTTCAGTTGCTTGGCAATCGCTTGCCTCAAGAAAATATATTAGCAGCTAAAACGCTGCTTAACAATAAGAGAAATAACAAAGACATCAGCCATCTTTCAAAAAGCATATTTCAGAAAGGAAAAAGGAAAGGGAAGATTCAGCATGGGAAGGGACTTCAAATCTTTAAGGAGCTCAGGATCCAGTTTTGGAAATTGACGTGAGAAAGTGAGTAACCTGGCACTGGTTATTCTGGCAGGCAGGAGAGACGTCCATTTAAGGTCTGTGGAGCAGATGCTGCCCTCAGATCTGCATAGCAGTTCTTCAAATACGTCTGCCTCATGAAGGCCACGGGGAAGGAAGCCAGGAGGGCAGTCAGGGTGCCTCCAGCATTAGTCCTGGGAAGAGTCTCACTGTCCTTAGAACCTCTGAGTACTCCAAAACAAAGGTTTTTACAAACGATAAACCACATTTGAAAAAATGTTCCCCCCAAAAAGTGGTATCAAGCCATACTGCATCACTGCAAATAGACAGATGGAGGGGCAACTTTGATCCTAAATTAATCCCAGCTTGTATCAGAGCACCACACACTTCTCCAGTGCTAGGGAAGCCCAAGCTAGGTGAAGGCAAAACTACAGCAGTTAATATCTCTCCATGGGATTCTGCTTCCTCAGGATGTGTAGAAAGGAGAGCACCAGAAGTGCACAGCCCAGGCAGAAGGGCAGTGTGAATTTTCTGGTTTGGAAATATAAGAAAAATTGTGAGAACCAAGCAGCAGTTCCATCCTAACCCCTGATAAGGCAATTAAGTTCCTGCCAGGCCCAGAAAAAAATAAAAAAATAGGAAGGGCATTTCAAATCCAGGCTGTAAAATGTTTCGTGAATACCTTGGAGTGCTACCTTGGCAGATCACTCTCACCCTTGTTCATGGCATCACAGACCAAAATACATTTCCACAGTCTCCCTGCCAAATGATAATATTCTCTGCACTATCTAACAGTTGTGTGTAACACATCAAAATATCGGGAAAATGCTTTCGATATGAATTTCCTTTTCCAAGAGGACGACAGGGGTATATGACCAAAATGCCTTACATACGCATAGGCAATTATCACTGAATAAATGATTTTCAGAAATTCATTTTGCTGTTTATTAAATACTGGAAAGCGTGAATGTTTAACCACCCCTTCCTCTTTTTTGAGATGAATTCACAATACTGAAACCGTGACTTGAAGATCTCCTGACAGGCTGAGCACAGTGGCTCAGCCTACAACCTCAGCGTTCACCAGGATGAAGCAGGAGGAGTTGGGGCAGAATGAGATCAATCTGAGCTACAGAGTGGGGGGTACAGACCACACACACACACACACACACACACACACAACAAGAAATTCATAAAGTCAAAGTATGTCCATATTCTCAATTCCAAACCGAAGCTCCAGAGGAGGAATACATTAGCACATCATATCAAATCATACTAAATGTAAACCACTTATCCTTCTGAGATGAGATCAGATGCACAGTGTATGAAATCAGTGCACAGGGCCCTGCTTTCCCACCGTATCTCTGTATTGGAATGGACCTTTTCTCGGAATGTTGCTCTTTAGCAATTGCTATATTTACAACTCCTGATAAAAAAACAAACAAGAGAATCTGAGAGGGGAAAGAAAAAGGAAGCTATGATGTCTCAATAGGGGAAAAAAAAAATATATATATATATATATAAACTAGGTCAAAATAAACAATTGTAACAAACTGGAAGAATATCCATAGCCGGTTCCTGATTTGTTACCCCAGTTTGAAGATATCTCCGTCGAAGCCAACGTTCTGAGGCACTTTATAAATAGCCCTTTTCTTCATGGGTTGGGTAGCATCTGCTGTCTAAGATGGCCTGGTTTTTTGGGACTGCTGTGAGGGACAGCTTCCAACTTCTAAACCCAGGCAGCAAGCTGTGTGAGGACATGCTTCCCAGAGAGGTTGACAGGTTGTGGTGGAAAGTTCCCAGGCGCTAATTTCAGAGTCATCTCCACTCTGCTTCTGAATCTTTGTATCTGTGCAGGTGCCAAGCACTCTCTGCGGAGAACGTGAGCTACTTTTCTCTTTGATGTGACCAAGTATCTAACAAAGAATGATATAAAAACAGGTTTGTTTTGTCCCATAGTTTGAGGACACAGTGCATCTTGGAGAGGAAGGTATGGTAGGTGGAGGCAGCTGGCCTGCAGCTGTGGCAGTGGAGCTGCCACATCTGGATGGATGAGGAAACAGGGGTAGGACAGGAAGTGGGCCTTGACTATAAAGTCTTAAAGTCTATCCTTTCTGACCTACTTCCTCCATCTGGACCACAACCCTTAATGGTAACGCAGCCTCCCAAAACAGTGCCACCGACTGAAGACAAAGTGTTCAAACACATGACCTTGTGACAGGCATGCCACATTGAAACAGTTGGGATGTCTATATTACTGGCTGTTTCCTATAATAACCATAGGTGCCAGTGTGTCCTTAAATTTCTTCTCTTACAGTGGAAGTGGTCCCCTAAGGAGTATCTAAATTAACTTTCGGTCTCTTCCACACTGCTGCTACACAGAGCTCTGACTTTACCAGTCCTTGGTCAAAATTCAGCAGACTGGGCAGGGAGGGTGGCATCGACCCATCACTGGAACCTATGCCTGAGCCCTCCTGGCCCTCCTATTCACCCAAAGGTAAGCCCCATGCTTGCTCAGTCCAAAGTCCTAGTGTGGGGCAGGCAAGCCTCCAGCTACACTCTTCAGTCTTCATTACTTCTGTATCACAGGCCCTCAAATAGCTTCACATGCCCAGACCCATCTTCTCTTTGAAGACTAAGAACAATGCTCCTGCCTCCACCTAAGTGCAGTAGTTTGTCCATTTGTCCAGATTGCTGCCCATTCTGTGGTCTCATAATTCTTCACATAGTACTTGTTATATGGGCACCATAGGACCAAGACCATAACAGCATGACGAGATGGCTCAGCAATGCAAAGCACTTGCTGCTCTTCCCAAGGACCCAGGTTCTATTCCCAGCATCCCTATGATTGCTCGCAGCATCTCTAACGCCAGGGTCAGGATCCAATTCCCTCTTTTGGTCTCCTCAGGCTCCAGGAACTCATGTGGTACACAGACATAATACATGCAGCTACAATACACAATAAATAAATATATAAACAAAGAAAAATACATTTCTAAAGAAAAAATGGTAGATATTTCAAAAATTCCATTTTTTACAGACCTCCCAGTTCTCTTAATACTGATTTTCTTTATGGTAAAGACATACATATGGACACTGGTCTATCTATATACATGTGTACTACACATGTACGCATGTAAGTACAACATTCAGAAAGGAGACGAAGAAATAGTAACATTGGGTGACAGAGAACAAGATGCAGAAAAGCACATAGCTATCATAAAAAGAGTATAGAAAGTTATTTTTTTCTAATTTCAACTCTGTCATGACTTTTTTTTTCCTTTTCTTTTCTGTGATGGGATACATGTATAAAAGTGTAATTAATAGTAAAGCAAAAACCCCTAACTTCCATGGCTCCGGGATGGCTATTCTAACTATATAAAAATTCACTGAGATATATGGAGTCTGGGGCTGAGGAAGTTCTCATTTGTATTGCTTCCTTAAACTGTCTTCATGGTATTCGTGAGCCCATTACAACAAAGTGATTTTATTTCATTTTTTTAAAAGGCTGAAAATGTTTTCTCAGCTAAATTAATTCACATAAATTATAAGCTTTATTTTATCCTTGGAAATCTCCTAGTGTGAGATTTCAGGAGTGTTAGTTAGAAAATAAATGTCATTGGGGCACAGGGGCTACTATCTTTTTACAAATTTAGTGTGAATTATCAGTGTTCACCACGGAACACTGAATCTGGAAGATTTCTGTGGTAACTAATATTTGTTTATAGAAATCAGCACATTGTTTTCAGGGATGCTTTATTTTTTTCTAACAGGTGGTATCCATCACAGGCTTCAACTCGTGGTTGACTAATAAAAATTGTAAAGGTTAGTAGTGGTTGTCAACTTGACAGCATCTGGTATCACCTAGGAGACAGGCCTCCAGGCACACCTGTGGGAATTATTTAGATCAGGCTAGCCTCTGGGTAGCCCGTGAGGGATTATCTTGTTTAAACTGACTGGGTGGCATTCTTTCATGGGTTTGGCTCCTAGACTGCATTAAAAAAGAGGCTGAAGAGGTGACTCCAGAGCTAAGCACCTTGCTGGTATTACAAAGGATTTCCAGAGTCCACAGTAGAGAGGCTCACAACTTCCTATAACTCCACCTCCAGGTAATCCAATGTACTGACCCCAACAGGTATCCTAACTCATGTGCACTTAACCCCACACAGACACACATTTTTGTAATTAAATTATAATATTTTCAAAAGGATGATGCTATCTGGGTGAGATCACTGCTTGTTCTCTTTGATCTAATTGCAGATACAATCTGACCAATTGCCTCAAACTTCTTCCCCACCAGGATGGATGCTATCTATCCTCAAGTTGTAAGCCGAAGGTGGCATGGTTGTATACACTTCTAATTCTAGCCCTCATAGGGATGAGCCAGGTGAGTTCCTATGAGTTCAACTCCTCCCTACCTTCAGGAGAGTCAAAGCAACATAGTGAGATCCTGTCTTAACCACCTCCCCAAAGAGGGGGGAAAGAACTGAAGCAAAATAGACCCTTCCATCCTTAAGTTGTTAGAGTATTTTATTACAACAACAAGAAAAATAACTATGACACAAGGCATACTAGAATTTTACCTTTGGAACACATAAACATTTTACATTACAAATACCCTCTTTAAAACAATGTAGGATGCTTCATGACAGTCATCCAAATACAAAGGCTACACAAGGATGTCATAATAAAACAGCCTCCCTGTGTCAACCATTACCAACTTGATACAGTTTCTTTCTGCACTCAATAAAGTGTATCCTCCAGCACTGAACACACCATTATTGTGCAGTGAAGTTGTTTGTTGTGAGGTTCGACTAGCATCCTCTTCCGCTAGAACCACCATGTCCTACATGGAATATTGATGCCTGTATTTTGAAGTGATTGTTCTCAGAGCTTACGTCTTCTCCTAGTCTTTTGTAGTGCGCTCACAGAGGGCTCCAGCCTCTTGGTCCCATCAATAATTCCTTCTTACTTGCAGAGTTCCAGCCTCTGCTCTGTGCTCCTCTTCTCTCAACCTAGAGGAGCCCATAATCTCCTTTATCCTGAGCCTGGACAACACAGAACATCTCAGCATCCCAGGACACTTCTATTTCACTGAATGGCCTCTCAATGGTACTCTACATCCCTTACCTGTATACGTCCATGAAATGCATATTCTGGCCCTCACGTCTGCTGACACTTTCCAGTCAAGCGGCACCTTCCTTATCTCCTCATACACTGACCATACTCCCTTCTCACCCACATAACCTCCACAGGCTTTGAGCCCCAAAGCCTTCCCCTCCCCTTTTCTCTGACCTTTTTAAATTCTATGCATTCCATGGGTCAACTGTCACCAGTTTTCAAATGGCTCCCTGGCCCTTGTGTCAAGGCTGTCATCTTTGTGCACTCACATTCCCAGCTACAGATTTTAACACCTTGGTACCATGAGTCCTGAAGCCACGGTGAAGAGAGTGGAACGTGGATACCTCCTCTTGGCTGCTTCTTTTCCTTAGCTATGTTCTATCCTTTTACTAATGGTATAACCAGCTATTAATCCCACTCTGAGTTATAGAATCTCATGAGGCTGCTTCCCGGAAGCTGTTCCTCATGTCCCACCTGACAATATCCACATTGGTTCCTGTGGTTTAGATTTCTCCATTCCACTTACTGCTTCTTGTCTTGTGAGATTCCAGGAGATGTCAATATACACTCAGTCTCAATGGCAGCCTCACATTGGATGGGAGAAGGGCAATGTCAAGCCAGCTTCAAATACTGATCAGGGCACTATCGCCATTCTAGAATTCTCATTGTACCTCACTTCCCAAGCACCCATGTCTGACACAGTGCTCAGTTCTTCCCATGCACCCACTATACTCTTCATCATCTACCATCAGTGGCTTCCTTTGCCTATGGCTTTCATCCCTCCTGCCCCCTCAGCATACTTATGGAAGAACCAGCTCCAGTCACCTCCCATGTGTCCTCACTGCAATGTTTTTTTCCTTCCTGAACACCTTTGTGTTATGTAGTAGTTATGTTTCGTGTGTGTGTGTGTGTGTGTGTGTGTGTGTGTGTGTGTGTGTGTGTG
>NW_021604615.1:3000299-3023013 GCF_004785775.1 Grammomys surdaster
GTGTGTGTGTGTGTGTGTGTGTGTGTGTGTGTGTGTGTGTGTGTGTGTGTATTTTTAGACTCCATAAGATCAGGGTGCTACACCCTAATTCTGCTTTTATCACTCACAGGCCACCTGTTATCCACTAGATAAGCCACTAAGGAATTTGATCAAGGAGCGTGTTTGGTCCGGCCTCTCTGGACACATCCATCTGTGTCTGTTTGTCTTTATCACACCTACTGCCATTTCAAGCGATAAAGCCTGCACTTCTGTACTTTCCTTTCCAGGCTTAGTCACTTTTATGGCCGTCCTTGTCAAATACATTTATTTGATAAGCATACACTTTGTGCAAATTAGTCAATTAACCTCACCTGCCTAGTCATCTACATTTCTGAGTTAATTCTCAGACACGGCATCTTGAAAATCTCATGAAACCTACAGGCAAGATAAATAAGGAACTGGGAATCCTGAGCTTTAAAATGCCAGTACCGACAATACCCACAGTTTCTTTTTCTTTCTTTTTTTTTTTTTTTTTGTGTGTGTGTGCTACAAAATGTCAACATCTCCATTAAAAGATACAATAACATTTTTGAGCTACTCTGTTATTTTAATTTCTAAACATTTGTTCAGGCATTTGTTAGTAATAATAACTAAATAATCTCTAAACACAAGTTAAGAAGTATAACAATCTAAAAAATTAGAATGACCTTCCAGGGGGTTGAAGATATGGCTCAGTAGTTAATAGTACATACTGTTCTTACAAAGGACCAGAGTTCAGGTAGCTCACAACCTCCTGAAACTTAACCCACAAAGCACCCAGCACCATCCTCTGGCCTCCTTAAGCATGAGCGTTCATACTGACACATACCCCTATCTATACACATCCATACACATAATTAAAACAAAAATAAAATCATTAGAAGATGCTTGGAACATTTAACCTTTTTGTGGGATAGCCTGTGACTCTGAGGAATACATTTTAAATGAGCTTTGCGGTCAGCAATAAAGATCTCTTAAAGGGAATGCTCTGTGGTATGATTTAGTTACAGTCCTACAAGTTGTACAGGAAGATTTCAACTTAACACTGGACTGGTTTCCAGGAGACTAAAGAGATTTAGGTGTTTCAGTGTTTGGGATCCTTTACTGCTCTTGCAGAGAACCCAGGTTCAGGTCCCAGTACACACATCAGGTGGCTGAAAACTATCTGTAATTCCATTCCAGGAACTCCTCTTCCCACCTCCTCCACAGGTTCCTACCCTCCTGTCCCATTGTGCCCACATACATACACTCAAGCACACATGCGTATCCAAAAAAAAATCAATAAAATTTTTAATTGAGCTGTATCCTAGGCAAAGTGTCATATTCCTATCAGATCTGGTTTTGTGCTGTTGGTGGGGTATGTTCCTTAGCTTCTGTTCATGGTTTCATGTTCATATTCACTGGGAATATGTTTTCTATTTCTTTATTCTCCCAGCCTGTCACTTCTTCCTTTTCTTGGCACTGTTTACAGACTGCACTGTTGACTCCTAAGAGGACAAGCCGAGGGAGGAACAATAACTTTATTTTCACAAAGCTCACTGTCTAGAGGGTAACAGAGAAATAAACAATTCCTCTAAAATCACAGTCAGCATTCTGGGGTTACAAAAGCAGGGCTTCTGGCTAGACAGAGAAGGGGGCAATGCTCCCGCAGGAAGTGCAGCTTGAGGAGTCTGGTGGCAGAGTGATAGTGTCAGGAAGAAAGATGTACTCCACAGGGAAAGGCAGAAGGAGAGACTAGTGGATTGTTGCCATGTATCTGGAGACAGCCACAATGGGAAGAATTTGGTCAGACAGTTCTCCATGAGCCGAATAATGATTAGATATTTAGTAGGGCAACCTGGAGCCTTTAAGCCACATGATCAATTTGGCATTTACAAGGGTCTCCCCAGGATCATTGAGATAGGCAGGTGAGCTGTCCTATGTACATCAATCTCAGTGATACAGAGGGAGTCATGGTCAAATGCCTATTGGTGTGCAATGCAGCCTTACTGTCAAGCACGTGTAGTGTTCTATGAAGTTTGGTTCTAGTGATTTCAGACCAGGTCAGCAGTGTTAGCCAGAGTTCACTCTTTGTAATACTCATTCCTAGGTTATATACCCTTGGATAATCTAATTCAGAGTTTCTAGAGAAATGGCACCCTGCTACACACCCTGGGTATTCACACAATTTATGTTCTGGAATTAGAGGGAATCACCAGAGGTCTGGATCCATGACTGGGATTGGATCATCACACATTAAAAACACATACAGCAGCCCTGCTCTCTTCTTCCATTCCCCTCTCCTGCAAGTGTTCCTCTCCCATTTCTTTTCTTCCTTTTTTCCTTCTTTTCCTCTCTCTTTTTTCTTTTCTGTTCCATGCTGGCCACCTTTCTTCCCCTCCTTTTCTTCCCTAGTCTTCCCAGTAGGAACCTGAATGGATCAGTGCTGTCATCTTGTCACAGGTTCGTCCCAACATCTCCACCACAGAGATTGTCTTGATCACCTTAATTGCACATGATCACCCAGGCTTTTGAGTTCCCACAGGACTTTGCACTCTTTAATGACTTTTATTATTTTCCAAACGCAACACAGTTTCTTAAATCTTAAGACTTGGATTTTAGTGAATAGTGTCAAAATATGGACTCTCAGTTCAAGCACCTGACAATGACTAAGTAGCTGATCCAGACAGACATAAGGCAGAGGGTGACCTCAGAAGGAGAACAAAAATGTGAATTTTCCAAACGCACTTTAAAATAGTCCATATCTTCAAGCACCAAGATGAAAATTGGAATCAACCTTAAGAAGGAGGTCAGAGGTTATAGAACATCTTTTTATACATAAAAGAAAACAAACACTTAGATTGTAGATTTTTCTATGGGATTCTGAAGCATCAGAATAAAGCAAATTGTCATTCAGGGGAAAATAGAGGTGGAAAGTAACGGGGTTCTTGCAAATAACCCACTGGAGGGTACCGGCAATGAAGAAAGACCTCAAAGGAAGCAAGACTGTGCAGCAGTTACGGGTGTAATATCTACCAGATGCCCCAGATGTTTTCAAATTACCAAAGTGCAACTCTTTCCCACAGCCCATTTGCAAGTGGACCTGACAGCCCAAGCCCACAGAAATCAAAGACTGCAATCTACAATAAATTCTGCCACGCTAGATGGAACGAATATCTGTCAGATTTTTTTACTTAAACTTCTCTTCCTTTGAGAAAGCAGCATCTGGCCTCAAACCGCACATTTAATTGAAAAATCCTTTAATAATAGCATTAATTTTCATCGTTGTGCATTCCAGCAGGCTGGGACAAGGAACCGAGCTCTGCATGTGGAATGCAGCCAGACTACAGAGGGAGGTATGAACATTAGGTACTACAGGAGGTGAGCATTCCATGGCCATTGTTCCCCTGAGCCTGACTGAGAGATAGCATCATGCCTTGTGATTAAGGAATAAAACATAGAATTGTTTTGTTGTTGTTGCTGTTTTGATTTTTTTCTTCCAAAATAGATGATGTCCTTCTAACCAGATAATGCACGTGTAGTCTACCAAATGCAAACTGGGCCCATGAGGAAGTCAACAGTTGAGTCCACAGCCAAGAATCCTGACAGGTCTTTGGACAACCTAAGCTATGGTTTCCCCTCCATGTTTGCAATTTCGTTTCTGTGCTCTTATTGCATCCTGTATCAATGCTTATCAAGTGTTCTGTTCTCTTTCACTGCAACACCAGAGTAGGGACCTGTCCTAGAGTACCTTAGCCTCTGGCCCCAGAAACAAGAAGCAGGCTTTAACAGGAGGGGCCCTGCTCCAGCTCTGCAAATTCCTTCACTGTTTAGAAGTTTCCTGGAAACCCAAGACAGGACTGTGTGTTCCCCAAGTATACCACACAGTACACACCTGGCCAGTCTTGCAATGAATAATAAAGAAATGTAAGTTAAGTCAGGAGGATATCCAGGGAGAAAAGGGAAGTGGAACTTGGAAGAAACGGGCCCCTTCTGGGAAGGCTGTGTCCCCTTCAGAAATGCCTGCAGAATTTTCAGAAGATAAAAGGCCAGACTCCCCCACCCCACTCCCACCCGGACTCTATGGAGTAGCCCTTTTGTTTCTGAACTGCTTGCTCCCTGGGGTTGAGAATCCTTGGCTGTTGCCATGACCGCCTGTCACACTTGGTTATAAGTTCTGTCTCCTTCTGCCCTCGAAATGTTGTGCTAAAATGAACTAGATGCGTACTTTTTCACTTTTGAGGAGGGAAAAACTCCATCTCCATGAGTTTCTAAGCTACAGATTGAATTTAAAGTCCATTTCCCCAAGCTAACAGAACTCATCTACATGAAGGTACACTGAGACTATCTTATTTTTGTAGTCCATGCCTTTTCAGTCTCCCTGCTTGTTTTATTGAAAGTCACATGTGATACAGCAAAGTTGCATAACAATAAGAGCTTAATAAACACCAATGGAAAGAGTTGAACTCCCTGGTGGAAAGAGGGAGAAAGAATTGAAGGGAGAAGCACAGAGATAGACTTTCAAACAGTGGGCACAAGTCTGACCCTCTCCATATTTATCCCTATTGTTAATGTTGGGAGATGAAGCCATTGCTATACCTCTCAGGCTCTCATTTAAGTGGCAGAAACAACCAGCCAGGAAGGTAAGCTGTGGTTTCTGCTCAGCCTCAATAAAGCTCCTGAATCCTTTGAGAACACTGGAACTCTTTGGACACCATTCCTTCTGCTCTTGTTCATAGGAGAATGTCAGCCTCGGAGAATATATATATGTATATATATATTCATATATGAAATGTGCTTACTTGAAAACCTCAGGGATTAAGAATGCTAAATGACCTGATATAGCTCCTCCATGGAAGACTGGAGGAAAACTGTATATTTTACTGGGATTTCAAAATGGGGGAAAAGGCTTCCTTCTCTTCCCTGCTGTGTGTTAGAGTCATTTTCTTCACAGCGGCAGGTAGTAGGCACCAAGGGTTTTCTTCAGGGTTCACAGGAACTCAAATCCTAGACAAACCCCCAAATTTCTAAAACTTTGAAGACAAAATGTTGTAAAGGAGGGAGGAGGTTTCCTTCTGGTTAGACAGAAAAGCTCCAGGTTTGCTGGTCAGAGGTGAGTTAGACAACACTGCTCCAAGGTCCAGGAACACAAGGCACCTAGATGCAGAATGCCATGCCTTGAGTAGGGACATCTCTCATTACAAGACACATGGCCAGTCTGTAAAGACTGTTAGGGAATCAGGAACTTTCGCATCGAATGCCCTCCAGTGGTAGAGGAGGTCATGCATTCTTTTATGCATTCAATAGATATTTAATATCCTCTTTGAGTGAAGCACTCTTTCAGATCACAGAACTATACCATGGGCATAAAATGAAGTTTCTTCCCTCATTGAAATAGTTCAGTGGTATCAAAGTCATGTACTATTTTGTTAATTCAACCACACACCCAGAACATCTCTTTCTTGCATTAAAGTAAAGCATCTACTATGTCTTTTAGTTTATTCTCTTGCCTTTTACAGGGTCTCATTTCCTAGGACCCTGTGGAGAGGGGAGAACCTGGGAACCTGATAAAAAATATGTATCCATGCTGGGTTTTTTTTTTGCACATTTATGCTTGAGTGTGTGTGTGTGTGTGTGTGTGTGTGTGTGCATGTGTGTGCATGCACACACAGAGGATACATGCTGTCTCAAGGATCGGGTGAGTTCCATTTATCCTGTCTTCCTTTCTTCCCTACTCACTGCTAACTGTTCTGAACTCATCCATGTCCTCAAAAACCATGACATAGCACATTGCATCAGAGGCATTCTATGGGGGCTCCTTGTTCACAGCACACCTACTGAACCAGGATTGGACAAACTGGGTCCTCTATCTAGAGCCTACTCATCCCCTTCTTAGTGTCCTTACATTTTAATGTAACTTGTCACAAAGAGGAATATAAACAAGCCTCTGCCCACAGCTACTGTTCCAGTGGGCATGTTTGCTACCCAGCACTCAGCCTCTAAAGCAGGGCCTGGCACACAATCTATGTCAACAAGTATTTTCTGGATGGGTGGAAGAGAGACTGAATAAACATTTTGTTTTCTTATCTGATGCTGTTGCAAACAGATGCCCCTCTCCCCCATGGTTGAACACACATCTCTGAGAAGAAGAACTATGTGAAAAATGAATTATACTGAATCTAGAATAGAAGGATCCTACAAATAATATTAATTAGTTGCATTCTAGACATTTATAGGAACGTCTCTGTGTCATAATATGATCATGGAATCCTTACCAAATACCAGCCATTGTGCTAAGCATTTTGCTCAAATAGAGTCTTCAATCCCAGACAGGCCTTCCATTGTACTCATTTTACAGAAGAGAAGACTGAAGCAGAGAACAATGCATGTAAGACAAAGCTACAGTAGGTTCACCTACATCATAAACAGCTCCAGTATGTTGAAAACATACTCATAAAACAGTATGGCCCCCTCACCTCAAGCTACTGCAGCAAGATACACAATACGGGTATCCTAAACACCACCAATGTCCTTCTAGGGACTGCAAAGTCCAAGGTTAATGTCCTGGCCAATCTTGATTACCACATGGTAAGAGCTTTCTTCCTGGTAAGTATAGAACTACCTGGAAGAAGAAAAGGGAGTTTGGAGGAAGGATCGAGACAGAACACACTGTGAAATGTCTTCTTCAGAGGTTACTAATCTTAGCCAGGCATGATAGCACATGCTTATAATCCAAGGCTAGAGAGGTGTGAGTGGAAAGTTCTAGGCCAGCCAGCCTGGGCCATAAAGCAACACACACAGAGAGACACAGGCAGGCACACACACAGACACACACAGACACACACAGACAAACACACACAGAGACATACACACATAGATACACACACATACATACACACAGACACACACATAAACATACACACAGATACACACGGACACACACAGACACACACATAGACACACATGCATGTATACACAGACATAGAGACACATACACATAGACACACACAGACACACACAGAGACATACACATATACACACACATAAACACTCTATCACAAAGGAGAAAAGAAACATAAAATGAGAATGAAAGGCTGCCTAGATCAGATCTCCACCCTCACCATTTCACCTTGACTATTTCCTACAGGTCCTACCTGCAAACACAGGCACACTGTTGGAAAGGCTCTGGGATAACATGAGTTTGGAGCAAGGGCACAAAGAACCCACAGACTGATCCTTCCTGTAGTCCATAGAATCTTCTCAGACACCTGTTACGTGTTGTCACTTGATAAGATGACTGAGTGTGAGTAACTGCTTGACTTCCAAGATAACACTTCCAAGGGAGAAGACAAACAAATTTAGGCCCCTGAGATAAGTGTCCTGCAAAGATGCTGGAACCCGTGGCCTGCAGGGATCAGAAATGGCTTTGTAGAAAGGACTGTGGCAAGGCATCAGCTTCACTGACATACAAAGCAGAGCAATAGAGGTACCAAAGGCCTCAGGACAGACACTTGTAGAGGACTACAGCTAGAAGGCACATCAGAATGACACAGAAAGATGGAGACTTCACCTTGATGTCTTTAAACAGGAGCCTGTAGAAAAGACTATGACAAAGATGTATGGCATATGGACACTGGGAGCACACTACTAGGAATAAGAAGAATAGAAAGCACCACAGGTAGAGGACTGTAAGAGGCCAGCGATGGAAGTTGAGCTATGCCACCCTGTGATGACACCTGGACAGGACTACGCAAAAATTCTCTCTAAATCCTTTTACCTGAGCTGAAACATGCCTTCCTAAGTTGCTTTTCTGTTTAGAGCTGACTGTGTACACTACACAGACAACCACAGGTTTGGATGTTTAGAGCTGACTGTGTATACTACACAGTCATCCATCGGCTTGGATGCACTGTGGTCAGGATGTCTGTGGAGTTGAGGGTGAGTTTAGAGTAATGTTGGCTTGTAGATTCTGCACCAGCCCATAAGTGTCTGTTTGGAAGCTTCCATGTTGTCTTTTGTTACAAATAAAAAGGAAGAAGTACTAAGAGGTGACAGCAGGGAGTTGGTGTTAGCCTTTGTGTCTGGATGCGAGAGCAGACATAGATGAGAAGTGAAGGGCTAGAAAGCTCTAAGGGCAGTGGAGGCCTTTTGGTGGATGACGAGGAACCAACCACTGTGAGCTAAGCCACCGCAGGCAGGAAGCCGAGTCCCACATTCGCAGAAACCTTGAGTGTGTTCCACGGACATTTTTCTCCCTTGAAATTATCTTTAACCAAAATCTGCATCCCATTATGAAGTTTATTAAATCCCAAGTCAGTTGCAGACATCAGGCTCATTATCTGCGCCTCCCAGGGAAGTTCAGTAATTTGTCTTGTAACAATACCCAGTCTAAGTAGGAAACTAAAGGCCGAGTCTCCAGATCGAGGGATGGCTGGTTCTTCCCACAGAGAACCCAGGCCAGCAGCAGCCAGGCTCTCAAAAAGCCTCACACAGTGGGATTACAAGGTTAAAGGAGCTACTGAGGTCCCAGGCTTGCCTTCAGTATTACAAGCTGCTACCAGTGAGTAAAAGTAGATTTTGCAAGCTCATTAGACTAAAGTATAAGGTAAGAATGCCAATTTAATCATTTCAGAGAAATAAATCTGTCACCAAGACTCAGCATAGCCAACACATTCTATCCCTAAAATTAAATTGCAGGAAAATAACGAACCACACTCAGGACCCTCTTCATTGAGATACCAGGAAGAATGATGACATCAAAGGCAGAGGGTCAGAGGCACCTGTGCAGTCTCTCACTACATGTAATAAACCAACCTAAAGATTAACTCTGAGAATTTATAGCTGCAGAAACCAAAAAAATTTGTCAAGCCCAGGGAAAGCCAGCCCATGATCAAAGTATTCCTGGTTAACACAACGACTGAGGACTTGAGGGGCTTGAGAGATGACTCAATGAGCAAAGTGCTCGCATCATAAGCACGAAGACCTGGGTTTAAATCCCAAGTAAAAGCAGAGCAGAGTGCTGCTTGTCTATAGCCCCAAGCAGACACAAATGGATCCCAAGGACTTCATGATCAGCTAGTCTCGCTGAAAGTTCTATATTCAGTGAGAGACAGTGCCTTAATAAAAATAAGTAGAGAGTGAAAGAAGACAGCAAGTGTCAAACTCTGGAATGAATGCGCACACACACACACACACACACACACACACACACACACACACACACACACAGTATGTTTCCTTCTGGTCCAAGAGACAGTGAGCATCTTACTGTGGTGCTTTTATTAATTAAGACTATGTGTCAAAACGGAGGCTCAAAGCTACATGTTCTGGGACTGAGCTCTGTTTTTCCTTGGCTATCATGATGGTTCTCTCCTACGAGGATGGCTAACTGTATTCTAATGCCCTTTCTATCTCTGTGGGCTCCCAGTATTCACTGAGTGAGAGCTGAGAGTCGGAGTGGTTTTGAGGAAGATAATAAGAATCCATAGAGTTCGTGGCCATATATTTTACATTCTGATTTACATGTAACTCTCACTCCAGGTCCTTGAATCTCACATCTTAATTTAAATTACATGAAAAGCAGAGTTGGCATTTGCTTAGAGCTTTGACTGTTTTGCCCTTTGGTCTCCTGAGTTTCCAAAGAGGTGGCACCTGGTATCAGCACCCCTGGGGAACTGGTAGGAATGCTATCAGGACACCACCCTGACATTGGGTCCAAGGCTAGGGGTGGGACCTTCAGTCTGTTTCCTCTGTCAGACTCACTGCACAGAAAGCAAGGTAGGTGGTTTTATATTTTGACATTTTGCCAAACATTATAATTTTATAGGAATGAGAAAAAAGAGATGGGCGGATATTGAGTATTAACTTGACTCTTCAAAGCCGTGGCTATCATTACAAGTACTAGGCAATAGTTGCCTAAAATAAGGATTTTCTGAGAAATTTGCTTGCTTTCGTGTAACTAAAGGTTTCCTCACCCACCTTATACTACACAACGGTACTAAAATTCTAGAGAGATCAGCTAATATTTTTACAATGGTTTACACTATTTTATGACAAATTTCTCTGAAACACATGGATCTGTTCTGTCCAGCCTAATTGATCAAACAAGCAAAAATAACTTCCTCGATACCATTTTCCATATCCTTTCTCTCCAGCCCGAAGTCAGCTGTACTCTGATTTTATATAAAGGTCAAACTCCAAATAGATGTTCCAGTGTCACTGTTGCGTAATCAGCAAAGAGGAAGTAAAACGAAGGTACTCGGGGGGGAAAAAAGTGAATGATATAAAAAGGTGTAATTTAATATCATGTTAACTCATTCTGTGTGATACAAGGTACCGCTGCATCATGGCAAAGACACGGTGTAAAGTATTCCCAGATGATTTGGGGACCATTAATATGAGAATTCCATATTTCATAACATCAACAAACCAGATGAACCTCATCCACTTAAAGCAGAGAACAGTGAAAAGAACAAATGTCTTGTGAAGAGTGAAAATGAGAACAACGTGTCTGAGGTTAAACAGTGGAAACAAGCTGCGGATGTTGTCCATGAAGTAATTACCTCTGCAGTGCCGTTTCTGCATTTAGTTTATAAGCATGTCAGGGTGTGCAATCCAGGCATACTTCAAGGAAAGAAATACCCATCTACATGATGTGTGGAGAAACCAGCCGTATGCTCAGCGAGCTCTACAAAAGTCCTAATAAAACTTAAACTTTGAGCAGAAAGCCCCACGTGTCGGAGTACACAGAAGTCGGATGTGCCTGTCAATCACTTTGGTCCATGGCAAGCTTTTATGAATCAAGAATCTTTAACTATTTGAAAACCCAAAGGGATTGTAAAAGTGAACTTTTGTTAAAGAACAAATAACAAAACAAAGCAGCAATGACAACAACAACAACAACAAAAATACAGAGTGAAAGTAAGTTCCTGTGAAATTCAACAAAGAGGCATAAATATGCCCTATTTAATATCTAGGCTGATTCACCTCTTCTGGGAAATTTCCATGGAAGTTAATGATGTATTCGATGATACATTAATGTTAAAGATACAATGAGAAATCTTATTTTTTTTTCCTTTATATAACTTTCCAAAGTAATGAGTTGACACAATGAAGAAACTTTAGGTGTTTAATCAGGCAGAGAGATTATAATAGCCTTACAAAAATAAAAAGCAAGTATTGTAAAATTATGTTAACATTTGCAAGTTAAGTCACAATAGCTCAGGCAGATGAAGTGGACTTGACCAAGAACACAAACCCAGATATAGTTTAATTCAGAGCCTCACTGCTCGATTTAGAGTCCACTCTTAGTAAATAATGGATTTGAAACTAGCGGTAAATTCATGTTCTCCCCTTCAAATAGGACAGAAAGGACGAAGAACGAGAAAGCGAAATTCCAGTTTCTTTTCCTGATACTGTGATAAAATAGCCCCACAAAAATAAGTGAAAAATAGAAAACGTTTATTTTGGATCACAGTTCATCAGGGCAGGGAAACCAAAGCAGCTGGTGGTATCACATCCACAATCAGAAAAAGGGCTGAGTGCATGCTAGTATGCTCAGAGGCTTCCCCCATGTTATATAGTACAAAATCCCCCATGATCCTGCCCAAGACTAGGATGAGTCTTTCCACAGTGATCAACATAATCAAGACAATCCCTCACAGGCATACTCAGTCCTAGCTTTCAAGTCAATCCAGATTCTGTCATGTTCATATCTGATGTTAACTATCACAAGCATGGAAAGTTGATTGTAGCAGGGTGGACTTTGGAGAGCTCTTTGAGTTAGGACAGACAGATGTACCAGCATTCAAGATATGTGTGGAGTGTGAGGTAGGAACCAGAACAGAGACCACAGTTCCTGCCATAACAGTTCTGAATCCCAGGGCACTGATCTCCCCAGTCAGGGAGGGTCTGGTACCCTAAGGTATGCCCACAAATGATGGAGTCCCTCCTGAAGAACCCTGTACTACAGTCTGTGTTCCTGTTAGATCCTTGAGCACTGTCTGAAAGGCGATGTATAGTGCGTGTCAGACGCCCTCTGTGATTCAATCTGTCTGAGTATTTGGGGAAATACCCACAACATTAAGCAGGCTGGCATGTGGAAGCTCACACTCACAATCCCTCACAACAGCATTATTCCCTGGGAAAGTTGCCATCGCTCAAATGCCTTCCACTGCAATTCCCTTCCTGAGTTCTTTTCTAAGCTCTTTCTCTAGACTATGGTCAGTAGCAAATAATCTTTACACTGTGTGTGGGTTTTATTTCTAGAGTTGGAAAATGGCTGTCTAAAGCCAAGCTTGTAAATTAGGGTTGAGCAATCTCACTGTGCAACATCAAAATAAGTGTTGCGGCCGTAAAGAAATAGATGTTTTATGGTTTTAGTTCATGAACTGACTCTGAAAGAGTTCCAAAAGAAGAATTTTAAGCATTTAGAACAACAAACTGAAGCTTTGGGTAGTTATTTTCAGGATGTATCTATCAACATGGATTTAGAATTTTTTTCCTTTAAAAAAAAAAATGGCAATTCATGTTCCCTACCTGCTTTGCAAAGCACTGTGCCTACGTATCTTACTCCTTACATTCTGTCATTTGTAGACTCTATTTTGGTCTGTATATTAAATGTCTCCCATGGGTTTATAGATTAGACACTTGGTGTTAATACTATTTCAGGTAGTTCTGTAAACATCAGTCAGTGTACCTTAACTAGAGGAAGTAGGTCCCTGTGGGTGTGGCTTTGAGTTTATGTATGGCTTCTGTCCTTTCCTGTCTCTTTCCCCTTTCTATTGCAACGTGAGGAAACTCTACTCACATGCTACCACTTCCATAGATATTTTGGTCAACCACAGGCTTAGAACTAGTTAGGTAAGTGAACTGACATCACTGAAACCATGAACCAACATAAATCATTCTTCCTTTCCAGTTGTTTCCCTACATGTTTTGGTCTCAGTTGTGACAATGTAAGAAGTTCATGTCCTCATCACCTCAGGATAGGTCAGTGGACATTCTTATCAAACTAAAAAATGTCAACTCGGTGAGACATTGATTTGGACTACTAGTCAATTCACATGATATGAAAAAGAGTAGAATTGTCACTCTTTGTAAGGCCCCCAAATTCTGACCCTCTGAATGCCAATTTGAAAATTCTAACTGCAAATATTTCACATCCCAGCACTTGTACATAGGATATTCAATCAGCTATTTTCTAAGCTGATATCCACTGTGGAGGACAGAGTAAACTTGGGAACTCTGGCTTCTCAACTGCTCATAGAGGATACAACAACCACAGCTCTATGGGCCATCATCATCCCCAGTGTTTCCCTGATCAGCCATCCCAATGTTCTTACTGCACTTCCCTTTCTGTGTTCTTTTGAGAAAACTAAACCCCAAGGAGTTTGTGATGGAAAACAATGTGGGGTTTCAGACCAAGGGGATTGTATAAGATTAATAATAATAATAATAAATAATAATAATAATAATAAATAATAAACAATAATAATAATGTACTTGGATGATAAATGGTGTTCACAGAAGTAGTTAAACATCTGACACTAATCAAATAAATACAGCCAATTTTAATATCACCTTTCTCAGGGGAAAAAATATATAAAATGTCTCTTTAATGACAGGGTTCGACTGAATTTAATTTCCCAGTTACTTCCAAGTCCCTAACACATTGTGTAAAAATGCAGCAACACCTTCCTTGTTCCTTTTCTTCTAGTATTTTCTATCATTTTTACATGTACTTACTCTTTCTTTAAACTCACATGTTTACTTTACGTGTAGCAATTCCACTTATCATCTAATCTGCAGCACTACGGCATCATCTTCTGTCATGGGAAACTGACATGCCTCTTATCCATGTCTCTATCAACTAAAATTGTTAATTAGATATAACACTTGTATGTTAATTATATCCACCAGATAAAGAAACTACCAGCCCCCAAAAAAGTGATTTAAAAAATTATTGACTCTCATAGCAACTCTTCTTTATTCTTTTTAGGACTTTAAAAGTTTTACACACAGAGTAAACATATGCATGTGTCACAACTATTCTTTTAATTGCCAAGCACAAATCATATACAGAAGAATTTTATGCACTGATTAATTATTTCTATGTAAAATACTTATTTTTCAAAAACCAAAAATTATTAACTTTCTATGAGACCTGGCCACTCAGAGGGCCTCTCTTTCCCTGGTCTCATCCCTGCATGATCACAATCTTATTAATAGAATTAATTATTTGAAGAAATAAAATTCCCATCCTTAGGGTAAAGAATGTTGATTTCACTCAGAAAGATGGATCGTGCAGAGTGCTTGGCATTTCTGTGAATACAAAGACTGGTTTTCAGATTGGTGAAACACTTGTATTCAGAGTCCTGAAAGCCCTGGCTCAGTTTATTTAACATAGCAACCCTTGTTCTTGTCTATAATAAAGTAGAATGTAGCTTTTATTTAAGATGTCTGGTAGGATGTTGGAGAGACAGCTTATTGATAAAGAACATAGGGACCCAGGTTCAGCTCCCAGCACCCACCTGGTGACTCACAGCCATCAGTAACTACATTTCTAGGGATCCAATGCCCTCTTCTGGTCTGTAAGGGCATCACACACATCTGGTTCGCAGACATCTACGCAGGCAAACACTCATTCACATAAAATTTTAAAAAGAATTTAAAGATCCCTAGTGGGCACATAGGCCATTTTTAATTTTATATTGAAGATTTTAACACTGCATGACATTTCAGATTAAAGAATAGGAAACATTTTGTGTGACTTACTCTCAATTTTTTTTTCCAAATGTTTGTAATAAAATTGACTTCAGAGGGATTAAAGAGATAGCGAATTTTTTTCAAAAATAGGAAATAAAAATATTTAAAAGACAAAGTGAACTGAAATTATGACGTCACTAATTAGCCATCTGTGGGGCGAGAGGTGAGGAGTAAGACAGTCACAGGACTCACTGGCTGTCACACCACGGTAGGACAGCATTTCCCACAGAGGTTCATTCCCTCCATTAGGGTTCAACCAGGGAACTGACTTCCTGTGACTGTGCTCTCCTGAATTATTCATCTGCTTTCAATTGTCACATAGGAACTAGAGTCTGCCAGACCCTCCAAAACAAAACAAAAAGACTCAAAATGGGTACTTTTCTGGTGACAAGAAGAAGGCAAAATTTGTCAGGGAGTCGGTGTCCATCTTGTCTAATCAGAGTCTCTCCTAAACCCAAGCCAACAGAATCCTAGCTCACCAATAGGGGTCAGGGAGGAGAGAGTAGCAAAATATACAGCAGAAGAAGAGGATTCTTTACAATGCCAGGTCCAGGGTCTTGGCTTCCCCGCAGCTAATCTTGCTAATTCTCTACCCTCTCATTTCTATTCATTTCTTCATATGCTTTGGCACACATGAGCATTTGGGCAGAAGTCACAGAAAGTACATCTTTCCTCTTTAAATTCCTCAGATGGGCCCCAGCATACTGACTTAAATATGTCCAGTACCTCCATATCTACCTGCCCATATCCTTCATTGGATCTACAGTTTTAATCCCAGCTTCTGAGACCTCACTCATCCCTTCCACTGCTGTGTGTGGAACCCAGGAAAGAGTTGAGGATCTGAGATTGAAAAGAAATCAGGAAGAGTGAGAGGAGCCGGAAAAAGCCAGTTTGGGAAAGAAAGTAGTCATCTATGAGAGCAGAAGAGAGGGGAAGAAATGATGTCATCCTTAGGGAGAAGAAAAAGAAAGAAGTGACATCATCCTTCTGGAGCAGAAGAGAAAGGAAGAAGTGATGTCCTTCTGGAGAAGAATATAGGGGAAGAAGTGACATCACTCTGGAGTAGAAGAAAAGCTAAGAAGTGCTCTCCTTCTGTGAGGCTTTTTTTTCTCCTTTCACCTTCCTTTCATTATAAACACCTGAGGAACACCCATCTGAATTACCTCATTTTTTTTTCTTCCTCACAGTAGAATGAAGTCACTGAATAGAAGTCTGTGCTATTATCATGTGACCTCCCCACAAACCATTTGGCCTGGTTAACGAAGTCTGAAATGTCCTTCAAAACAGAGGATCAACTGGAAAAAAAAAAAGAAAGTGAGAGAGAGAGAAAGGAGAAAAAAGTTTTTATTTCCTTTTACTTTCTGCTTGGATCTGGGAAGAAACATCTACTCTCTTGATTCAAGGAAAGGGTACCTCAACCCTGTTCCTTAGTTTACCTTTTTTGTATGGCTTATTTCAATTCCCATGTCAAGACATTTGAAGGAATGAGTCCTCCCCCACCTTACCATATGACCAGCTATTTATTGTAGACACAAAGAATGAATGCAAGCACCCCACGTCTAAACATCCGCCATGTTGGAGTGAGATAACCATGAGATCCCTAATTTGTATCACCACATCTCACCTCCCTCCTCCGGCTCTTTAAACCTTCTCCAAGCCACATCAAAGCTCAGATTCCAGGAGGATTTTCTTATTTCCTTCAACACCTTCACCGAATTAAAATCAGAAGCCAAATAACTCAAGGCTTCTTTTCTGTACCCTGGGCATCATTCCAGTGTTGACTCATGTGGATCTGAGATATTTGAACATCTTGATGCTCTCAGATATTTTCTGACCTAACTTCCTTGGCGATTACTTAGTCTGGGTAAAAGACCAGTTCTGAGGTTCCCCCTGCATCACAAAGCCTTCAGAATTGGGAGAAAGAGTCTCCTGCAGTTTGTGATACAGAATCTCCCTGAAAGGTGGTCTTTAAGCTGTCTTCCTTAAGCTTGACAGTTTTGTAAGTGAAATTCTTTTCTTTAGTCATCTATGTAGACAGTAAGTATATTACATTATATAAATTAGTTGGATTCTTTAAATAGCTAAAGTCTGTTTCAAAAACATCCCAACAAAGGGCTGGAGAAGTGGCCCCCGTAGTTAAGAAAAATGGCTGTTCTTCCAGAAGTCCTGAGTTCAATTCCCGGCACCCACATGACAGCTTACAAGCATCTGTAAATCTAGCTCCAAGGGATTCAATGCCCTCTTCTGGCTTCAGGCACGTAGGTGGTGCCCAGACATATATGCAAGCAAACAGTTACATAAAATAATGTTTGCAGAGGATCATGATCCATACAGAGTTATAGCTACAGAATTGAGAAGGGTGAAGAGGAAGAAAGACTTGATGTTCTAGATGACCTCTTCCCCCCCAAAAAATTTTTTTAATGTCACTTTAAAATTTTTAATAATGAAATTAGGTTGGGAGGCATGTGAGAACTTCTGTCACATAGGGAGGACAAAGAGAGAACAGAGGAAGTTGTCACTATAGAAAAAGGTCATAGTGATAATGCTCATTCAGTCAGAGAGGGTGGGGGAGAGGTCACCCACAGCTACCCCAGCCCTGAGACCTCAGGAATAGGCTCCTACACCATTCCAAGCCCATTACTGGAAAAGCTCCAATAATGAGCCTTGCTCATTTTCAGGCAAAAATGTATGATAGTTATTAATTTGTGCCTTTAAAATGTATTTATTCATTCATTAGGCAAGAAGGGATATGTCTACCAAGCATGTGATCATCAGAGGACAACTCATGGGAGTTATTTTCTCTATCACATGGGCCTAAGTAGTAGAGCTCAGCGCTTCTGGCTTGGTGGCTAGCTCCAATTCCCACTGAGCCACCTCCCAATGTAGCTGTCAATTTTTGAAAGAAGTAAGAGAGCCAAGACAAGACAAGTATTTAAATCTCAATTTTTATATCTCTGCCCCATGGTCCAGTCAACTAATGCCTTTCACTGCAGTTTTTGGACCAGTGCAAAGTCAAGCCCCAAATGACTGAATGAAGATCTGAAAAGCTGGGAGAAAATAAATGAACTGCCTGCTTTTCATTATGCTCTGGGCCCAGGATGGGGATACATCTGGTTTTCTGATTACACTTTCCCGTACTAAAGAAAAATTCTAGTCTAGCAGGTCAAACCAGTGGATGACTAGCCAGCTCCAATTACTGACCTGACCTGCGTCTAACCTCAGAGGGGAAGAAAGAAAGCCCTTTTACTCACTCTTAGAAACCAAAATATGGGAGTAGAAGGTGGTTAGGTTTTCTCTTTTGGATTAATTAAAGTTGCTTATTCAAATCGTGCTTTAGTAATAGTCTTTAATTATAAACAAAATAATGTCCGACTTCCTCTATAAAACAACACTCAAAGGCAAGGAGAAAGAAAGACTAGGCCCTTTTATTCTGGTAATAAAACAACAACAAAAGCAGCAACTTCAATATGGCATTTGGGACTCAATGCGCTCTATTTAATGAATAAAAGATAATAGTGTTTCTCAAAGGAGACAGTGTCTACTAAAATGAGCCTGTTTCAAACTTTTTTTCTTAAATGGGCTTCACTCCGATGGCCATTTCCAACTTCCAACTAAATGTTACTGTGGCTTTCAAGAGTCCTAGAAAATTAGACCCAGAACACTGTTGATGTATCCTAAAGTATGTTAACATGGTCAATCTCCAACTTTACCACCAAAAGCACTCCATTGGTGAAGAAACTAATAATAATCTAGCATAAATTCTTCAAGCACTTTAGACTATCTAAAACAAACAAACACATCATTCTTTTTATGAAAGCATGCCTATGGCCCAGGGAGCACTCACACCAGACCCCTACTTTGTTTTACCTGTTGGAATCTGAGATGTAAATGAATTGAGGTGTAAACTACTAAACGAATGTAGTTTCCATGTAAGTGTGAACTGACGGAAGTTGCAATAGGAGCTTTTGATCTGTAAAGGGGTTCAGCCTAATTATATAAAGAAAATTATATATAACGAAAACATTATATTCAAAACATCCAGACATTTTTAAGCGGACAACAAAACTTGACACTTGAAGATAATTATTTGCCAACTGAAGAAGATGACGAATCCACAGCAGTGTTCTCGCCTCCATCAGAACACAGAACCAGTGTCTGAAGTGTCTCTACAGTAACACTTGACAAAATTATCAACTTTCATCCCTCATTCAGGAAAAACAGTCAAACATTAGTTTTGATTTGCATATTGTACTACTCTCATGAAGCAAATATTGGCTTGCCATAGAAATGTAACTTCTTAAGAGAAAAGTTATACAGAATACCCTATGATTCTGCTACTGGATACAATCTAAAGGCCTGGATTTACTACTTCTTTGGAGTATTTAAATCATATACAAAAAAAATGAATGCTCTGGAAGCTTTTAATGTGAGTTGATTGGAATTTTTTGTGGTTAGTTACTTGCTTTATTTGCTATAAGCTCTTAATTAAACTGTTCAATTGAAAATACCAATGTGTTCATTTATTTTACCTTATGTATGTTCCCACTTGCAGCTCTTCCCACCATTCTGTGTTCAACTTGAATCATTTTGATTCTGTACAACACACATTTTGGCCACCCTATGTTTTATTTCTTGTTTGGCTCCAGCTAGGTTTGAAAAGAGACTGGGGGGTCACAGAGAACAATGTGTTAAGTAATTAGAACCTAAGAAATGTCAGTCAAAGAATATGAGAGAGTCAGCACACATAATAAGCTGTATAATTTTACAGGAGGGTTATCAAAGACCTGCGCTGCAAAGGATCACACAGGGTATGCTGAACATCTGCTGTGGTTGTGAAACCTGTTGCGTTCGCTGTCTTGTTTTAGGTGAGGAGGCCTTAGCACAAGCTGGTGTGTGAGCACATTCTCACAGTGGACCAAACAGTCACAATTAAAGGTCTTCAGCATGCCAAGGCAGGAAGTTCCAGTCCGGGCTCAGCTTCTGCCTTTCATTCTGTTCATTTGCTGGTCTTAAAACAACTGTCCTTCCCATCTGCCGCCCCGCAGTGCAATTCAAAACTCGACCCTTTGTTCTCCAGTTCCCCCCACCGACGCAAAACAAGCCATACCCACACTTGGAGCAGCTGCTTGTCTGTGACCATGAACGACTTTTCCCACCCGAGGTTCATCTATTCTAAAAGGAATGTCCCTTTTGTTATAAAGAAACTGAGATGTTGAATGTTTTCAATCAACATTACATCCTTTCATGCTCATAGTATTATGTCTAGCAGAGGTTGATGGTTCAACCCAGCCTTAGTAACAATTATAATCTCAAAAATGACAATATCAACAATCATTAAAAATCAAAGGGGATCCTAAAACCCTGCTGGCCATGCAGGCTCTGCAGATAAGCATGCCCACTTTAATCCCAGCTGCAAGCTGCGTGACTTTTTTTTTTCTTTTTTTATCAGCAACTTTCAGCTTTCTTCATTGTTGGACGTGATTCTCAGAGGACTTAGACCACAGGATCTCAGTCACTACCTCCCAGACTCTTTTCTAGTCTCGTCTGACTTGCTCTACCCCACCTGGTCTCTCCCTACATGCCCAGCCATCTCCATAGCTCCATCCAGTGGACCCTATGCATGCCGCCTTCCATGTATCCTTGACCCTTATGAAAACCTGAGACTTCTCTGACCAGACTCACTGACATAACAGTTTCCTCCACTATTCTGGTCTATCCTCAACTTTGTGTATCTATACATGACACATCTCTAGTTGTATGCTCTTAAGCCTCACCATTGGATCTCTTTTCTGCTGGATTTATTCAGTGACCCTGAGCACCGTAAACAATCACTGAGGCGCTTCTGGTTCCTCAATATTCTTGACCTTGAAGTCCACAGACAGTACCACCAGATCCAAGCTTTTAGAATTAACTCATCCCATGGAATGACACAGAGTCCACTCTGCATCTTAGGTAAGTAAGTTCAGCAGTGATTCCAACCTCTCTGCTTCACTTACTTCAGTTAAATTGTGTCTAAATGCTGTCATCTTCATCGCTGCCTCCTAAGTTTCATCAAAACTTCCTCTCTTCCACCACCCATCATGTTACCTGATGAAGGAAATGCCCTGGTTCTCAATTCCAAGTTCATTCTTTCTCCATGTCCCTGTGCAAAGCCGGGGAGATAGTGTGATCACATTTCTGCACTGCACATTATAGGCATTTGTAAGCAGTTAATATCAATTGCAATACTCTACACTCTTCATCCTGAATCTGTCAATAGCATCAGTCCTACCCTCCATGTTCTAAGTGCTGGTAGTTCTGTGTCCTACCCCAGATATTCTAAAATACGGCTTGCTTCCGTCTTTGCACATGAAATTCCTTCTATAGAAACCTGCTTCCTTTTATCTGTAAAGTTATTGAAGTCAAAATTCAGTTAAGACAACCCTTTGTTCAGGAATCTGCTCGAATATAGCCCCAGCTGGATCCACCATTGTTAATATCAGATGTTGCCTTCTCAAAATCATAAGAGCACAGGACACTTCAGCTGTGGCTAAATGCTTCTGCTACTAAACTTCAGACATGGACAATATATTCCCATTAGGCTAGTGCTTCTCAGCCTCAACATTGTTGGCATCTAGACCAGACACTTCTTTACAGACATGAGAGATAACCTGCACACAATGCTGTATTTTACATGTGTGATCTCTACTAAACTGATATCTGTAGAATTCCTCACTCTCCTGTTATGACTACTAAAACAGTAGCTATGATCAGACACTCCTAGGACCACTGAGAATCAGTTTTGCATAGTGTAAGCTTCTCTATGACAACATCTTATCTGTTCATTCCAGTGTCCAACAAATGAGGTAGAGACAACAGCCATCAGTGCATAGTTATTGGTTGATTGATGTATGTTGGTCAGATGATGACATGTGTCCTGGACCTTACATTTTAACATATAAACTCCAAAATAGCAATTAATAAATAAATCCTTCTTTAAATGTGGTATTGTTGACTCATGACAGGAAATAAAATAACAATGCTATCTTAGTGGGTTTGCAGAAGATGACTCAGAGTGTCTGCTCTGGAGAGGACAATAGCACACTATAATATAAGCTAATAATAATAAGCAGCGTTGCTTCGTTAAGGCATGTTCTTTATTTTTGTAGGAAAATGAGCACTTAGCATCAGGGTACTTCAGCATGTTGTTTTCTTTCTTACGCAAAGGAAAGAACACCTTAGCTGAATGGATCGAATTTCAATTGTTATTTTTTCTCTGTATTAAATTACATTAAATCTGTCTAAACCAAGAAGTATACATAATGTATCACACTGTAAGTCCATTCTCTGAGCTCTAATACAACCAACATTTGGCCATGAACCTTCTGTTTCATAAGGTCTGTGCTTGATTAAGCTTGCAACTTAAATCTTAAAGGAAGCCCACCAATTCCAAACTTCTTTCCTCTTGGTCCAAACCACACAACCAATTACATCTGTCTTTTCCTGGGAAATCCTCATTTCTCAAAGGATCTTGCTTGCATTTATCCAAGGATTATGATGAGAGGCAAAGTCACATGAGCTTGATTCACTTTAAGAGAACTACTAAGCAATTAAAAGTTTCATGAGTAAAGTATCTATCCATTAGGTTAGGATAAAGTCAAGCTTTAAGCAAAGAACCAAATTAAATTAAAACCCACAAGTAATTGGTTATAAATGGATATTTATTGAATCTTACCCCTGGTCTTTACTTACTTTAATCAATAATAACATTCTTTCATGTTCTCTGAACTAGATTACCCTATAAAATGAAACAACTACCCCCTCCCCTTCTCTACATTTACTCAGACAGAGTTTTATAAAACACAGTTCCCCATTCTCTCATGGAACACAGCAAAATAAACTTAAATTAATACTCCAAGAAGACTGGATGTTGAGAGAGAGAGAGAGAGAGAGAGAGAGAGAGAGAGAGAGA
>NW_021604615.1:3023113-3048113 GCF_004785775.1 Grammomys surdaster
AAGAGAAGAGAAGAGAAGAGAAGAGAAGAGAAGAGAAGAGAAGAGAAGAGAAGAGAAAGAGAGTGCCTGCCCATCAAACTTTGTTAGCACTTTCAACACTAGGGTATGTATAATTCCATGTTTAAAAAAATTAAATATTTCTCTACATTTTTAGCATTTATGATTGTTACTTTAAAAGTGCTCTAAATAGCACATTGAGTTTTATTTAAAGAAGTACCTATTATGCAAAATAAAACTAAAAGTTGTCTTAGATTAGGATAGATAGTCCAATCCAGCAGGCCTTAAGTCCAATTTAACTGCTGTTGGTTAGCCCCGATATAAAAACATTACTATTACAACATTGGGGATATCTTATTGAGCCAGTCATTGTGGTTGTTCCTCGTCTTTATAGCTGAGGAAGACTGTTGACTGCTTCTTTTTTACATAACATCTTCCTACACTATGGAAGCTAGTCTTCAGAGAGGAGTCTTCCAGGACAGTCTCACCTTATTTCCTCCTAACCCTATGTGGAAGGTATCTAGTGTCTTCAGCAATAGGGCTTTGTCTTTCATCTCTGGAAGATGACCATGGGTACTGACAATAGCCTATAATGCTTTGAGAGTCTCTTGGACAACCACGACCAACAACTTGAAAGAAGGTTTCCCATGCCTGGCACTGGGTTTTTGTTAGTCTCTATAGCTCTTAGGACAGGGAACATTATCACCTCATGTGGTATAAGTCCATTTAAAATCTGTGTGTGTGTGTGTGTGTGTGTGTGTGTGTGTGTGTGTGTGTGTCTGTGTCTGTGTCTGTGTGTGCCTGTGTATGTGTATCTGTGTGTGTCTGTCTGTGTGTCTGTGTGTGTCTGTGTCTGTGTGTGTCTGTGTCTGTCTGTGTGTGTCTGTGTGTGTGTGTGTTTAAATAAACTTGTAAAATAATACATCCACTTAAGGCTCAGGAAATATCATGGAAATTATCTCACCCTGACAGAAAGATTATAAGAGCCAGGGGACCAAGACATCTGCTGCAAAATAGTGACATATATGCATAACAGGGAAGACATACTCATTAAATCTCAACAATATAGTTCTCTAATAAACCTATATAATGACCCTATCAGTTGCCATATCAATATGTATAGGTGGAATTTCACAAAGCTCTAAGCCTAACTGAAAAACTACAGGCTAAGAAAAGAAGAATTAGTTTTCTCCAGGGATCAATTCTCTGGTAGATTATCCAACCTGAAGCTATCAGCCCTAAACATGGGGGGACTCTGCAAACACCAGGGCCAGCAGATTGACAAACCACTTGAAGCACGAAGGAAATCCTGTGCAACATGACTCAGTTGCCAATGTTGGTTCAAACTTACAGAGTCTGACACTGAAGAGTTTATTATTGGCATAGATAAGAGTGGTATGATTTGGAATTTTTTTCCTAATATAATCTCATGTGCACAATTAGGCATAAGTACATTGAAATTCTTCTAAAAGTACATGTCACTTATTCTGTGAAGACAGGTTTTACAGATAGGCTACATGTGTCATCCTAAGGACCTAGGAGAAGATCTGGTGTATCGTCAGTCATATAGATAGTGTAGAGGTCATCTAAGCTATTAGCCATTTTCAGCTCTATTTGTGGGAGGCTGGAGGAGCCCCTGGCCGTACAAATAATAGAAAGTCATCTAAATTATTAGCCACCTCCAGTCCTGGTTGTAGAAGCTTGGGAGATTCAGTTATCACCTGGCCCTATCTGAGAGCATACGGACCATTGTGCTCCCAACACATTAACATATATGTATTAAGAGAAACAATAAATGAACTCAGGATGGATAGAAGATAGATAGATAGATAGATAGATAGATAGATAGATAGATAGATAGACAGAGATAGACAGATAGTTAGATACTATTCAAAAATGAAAAGATGATGAATTTGAGAGGGATTTGGGGGAAATAGCTTCTCCATAATAAACAAATAAAGCTAAAAAATAAAAAAGGAAAAGAAACAGTGCCCACATGTGATAGAGATGTGTACCGTACAACAGAGAGCAGTACAAAAATTAGGACCCACAGCAAATGGAATAAAAGATCTGAAGAAAATCTAAGACGTGAGCCTGGGAGATGGATCACTCAATAGAGTGCTTGCTGCAAAGGCACAGGAATTAAATTTAGCCCACAGTATCTACTACTTAAAAGGTTACACTAAGCAGAAAGCCTGTGATCTCAGGACTGGGGAAGCAAAGACAGGAGGAACATTTGGGCTTGCTAAGTGAGATCCAGATTCACTGAAGAGACCATGACTGGAAACATAAAGCTTTCAAACACATGCACACACACATAGGTGCACATATGCATGGATTCATATGCTCAACTCAACAAAGAAGTAAATAATCTAAAACATAAAATAAAGTGTTTACTTAAATAAAAACAATATAGTAATTTTCTTGGTGAAACAATTTTTAAAGGATGAAAAGAGAACTTACCATTTCAACTGTGAATTTCAGAGACATATATATTTCAGAGACATATAAGACCCATAGAAGCCTCAAGATCAAGTGTATAAGCCAAGGTTTTCATCAAGACCAACCTCAGCTGTGAGAAGCTCCTCAGATATGTATCTCACTGAGAATCTCCTCAGCTGTGGGACCCATTGAGAACCTCCTGAGATATGAGTTTCACTGAGAAGCTACTCACACATGAATCCCATTGAGAAGCTTCCACTGACAAGTTCCCCTTCCCTATCATATTCACAACCACACTGGTTGCCTTGCCACCCTTAGCCTCTATAATGCTGCTCATTACTCTGAAGCATCAGAGGACCACAGGAGTGTTTGTGCTCAACATGAACTGCTGCCACACAGTTTGATAGCCCATTTTCTAAGCAGTGCCAGACCTCCTTTCCTGTCCCCAGTGATGTCCCTTCATCTTGGATCCAGACCTGTAATCACATCACCTTTGACTGTCCCTAGTATCCAGCAGGGTTCACTTCCCCCTGCCTCTGTTGAGACCCCCGCCCCTTCATGGTCACATCTTTACTTGCATTCCTGGCTCGCTGTGCCCTTCCTCATCTTGTTGTCGAAACCTCAAGCCCACCTTCACTTAAGTTAGAATTTATTTACCAGGATGGTGAAAGAAAGGTGGTGACTGGTATCTATTTTCTTTGTGACCACAGGCTGAAGAGAATGCTCTCAGTAAATCCCAACGTGTTCCTGGACCAGCACGTGTATCATCTTCTAAAACATAATTTCTCACTTTCCCTCTTTTCAACCAGGCAACTTTTTGCCTTGTCAATGTGAGTTTTGTTTCAATTAGGAAATAAAAACAAGCAAGAAAGGCTCACTCGCTCACCCAAAATTTACGAGCCATTGACTGTGCTCAATGTTTTCCTTCTTCCGTGAAAAGGTGGATCAACAGCTAAGTCCTATGTGTCAAGTTGTAGCCTTCTACCTCGATCCCAGGGCCCCTCCCCCCTCATTCCAGGACAGCACTGTGGGAAGCCTTTCCTTTCCGTGTCTCATCACTCCTCTGTTTGTTTTCCATCAGCAGAACACACTGAAATGATACCAATCTACAAGCAAAACAAAGCTCCCATACTCCCGCAGCTCCCAGCAGCCATTGTGTTGTCTGGAATGGTTTTCACAGCATGCTTCTCTTCAGAGCTCCTTGACTTTTTCTTCCTTATCTCCCAACCATCTCAATGATAGGCATGCCAGCATTCAGTTCTGTTTGCTCCTTGGCTTATCTCAATAGTCTGAGCATCTTAAACACCTCTCTAGCTGGATGTCTTTCCACACTTCCAAACTGAGTCTTCAATACCACATGTAGCCAGCAAGCCACTGCTTGCAGGTCCCTGTTTTAGGTAAAGGCTATTTACATGCTGGTTGTCTGGATTTGGTTTTGCAATCTCCAACAGAGAGAGGCACATTTGTTATCATTGTGGTTGTTGTTGTTATGGTGGGTTTATAACAATGTCCTTAACACATAAAATAGTCACTGGCACAAAATTCAGCAATCATGACATGAACTAATGAACTGGTCCACTTACTGTCTTCTACTTCTGCTACCATTGATCTATTCCTTTGTTGCAATGCAATAAAGATTCCTTTTGGTCCCTCCATTCTCCCAGCCTCATTTGCCCCCAGCTCTCTGATTCAGGTCGATTTGTCCTCTTTGAAAGCAGAGGTGTGCATATTATATGTTTTAGGTCTGATATGCACCCATATGCCAAAGAGACAGGCCATGGTCAGTGGGTTTGCATTGAATGAAGCAATCGATCCAGACGACAACATGGAGGACAGAAAAAAAGAAGCCTAAGCTGAGATGGGTAGGGAGTTTGCAGGAGAAAGGCTGCCCTGAAAGGGGAATTGCTGACAATTTTCTCTGATTACAGAAAATGGAGATGCTGTTCTGCCTCACTTTTTACCAAACAATACCCACAGAGTTTTGTTCCCACTCTGGTTCCCATACTTTCTGAAAACCGTGATAGCATATGATGCTTTCTGAGAAACACAACCATGATGGCAAGGGACAGAAAGCCTGGCCTGTAGTGAACAGTCAAGAAACTGGTTCTGTTGACAACTCCAACTGCAGAAGTCTAAGGAAAATGAAAAGAGATGCACAGTTGCTACCTTCAAACCCTGAAGGTATGTCAGGTTTTAGAGGAATTCAGCCTTTTGTACCTCCACAGACCAAGTCACTTCCTGACAATTACACAGAGATACATCACAATTCAACAATAGAAGGGTGAGAACTATCGAAAATCAGATTGTGAAGACGTTGGAAGATGTAGGATACCCAGTACTGGGTTGTCCATAGAACAGCTGGCAACCTTACAAGGGAGCCTCAGAAAACCTAGAAGAAAGATCTTCCTCAAGCAACTCTGAAATCATACAGCTCCTCAGAAGTCTACAGAGGGAGAACATAGAGATGGCTCAGCTGGTGAAAGACTTGTTCCAGACACATGAGGACCTGGGTCTGATCCCCAGAATCCACGTAAAAATGTGGAATAAAGTGCTACATGCTTAGGAAAGAAGATACTAGAGGATTCCTGGAACCCAAATTAATCAGGGAGCCCCAGAGCCAGTGAGAGAATCTTTCTCCAAAATAAATTTGTTGATTTATAAGAGGTGACACCTAAGGTTTGCCTCTTGCATTGATACACACTTGAACATATATGCATGTGCACCAGAATACACATGGACATATACAACACACACACACACACACACACACACACACACACACACACACACTAAAATCTAGGAGAGATTCGTCTGAAAGTAAAATTGACCTACCATGATGTATGCTGCTGCCTGGGAGGTCCATGATCATGAGGTAACAGTGCAGGGTTAACTATCTGTTCAATAGATTGTATCCTTTCCAGAGGCAATTAATTTACTATACCATCTCAAAGTAAACACCAAGAGAAAAAGAGAAAGAAACAATACATAAAAATAGTTGGGATAAATGAGAATAACATTAAGTTAAAAGCCACAGTCTGGCAATATATTAAACTTCAAAATTCCTAACTATAAATTATGTCTAGAGGAGGAAAAGGGAAAAGAATGTTGTCTATTCCCACCTCAAGTTTCAACTATAGGAAAATCCAGTAAGAGACAACCCTAACACTGGCCTAGGTAGAGCTTTGGACATGGCCTGGGCCATCAAAACCTGCCTTCTGTGGGAGTCACAAATTCAAAACTACGACCCATGCACTTAAAGTAAGAGTTTCCCATTAGATATTCCTTTTTTTTTCATTTCTTTGAAAACCATACTGATTTTTCATTCAAATATTAAAGGATCTTATATCAATTTTCCTTCCTCTCTTACCTATCAGAGGGGACACCACTGGGTTTCCTGGCTCTCCTCTCTCTGAAGGCCTGCTACTCCTGATAACATGATATTAGCCCAAACCACACCATTAGTCTAAATCACACTTTGTCTTAGAACTTAACCCACTAGATGCTTTACCCACAATGTCATATTCCAATTTGGCTCAGTGAGAACAAAATGCTTGGAGCTCTGCACCAGAATGAAAGATCACTGAAGAGGTGTATTTCATTCTCTTTGACATAACAGAAATCGATGAATGATGTAGAATAGCGCACTGAGCTAAATTTTGCCTCTTGAAAAAAGGTTTGTTCAAATTATAACGGCTCGTTATCTACAGGGAGTAGAGGAAGTCTGGAATGAAAGAAGTTCTAAGTGAATGCTATTATTGACATAGGCATCATTATGTCAAGGACCACCTCAGTTCCAGGACAGTGGCAAAGCTTTCCCCTGCTGAAGCTTAGAGGGATGGCAAAGCTTTCTTCAAGGGTCAAAGGAGAAATGATTGACTACCACTTACAAAAACTAGCAACCACAGCTCCTTCCTTCAGGATTTTTACAGCTTAACTCTACTCACCTACAAAGTCCTCCTAGCAGTGATACGTGCCACTCCATCAGAGTGCATACATACAACCTGACACAAGATTTTCTGAATGTGCATGTATGCATCTATCTTATGTTCGTGCCATCAATGAACCTAGTCAGGGTTTTAAGATCTATGCTGGTCACATTATCTGAAAACAACACCTTTACAGGTATAGTTCAACATTATCTAATAATAACACCATTACAGATATAGTTCGAACACAAATTATAATGAGGTCATAGTGTACGAGGATGGACCTTCAGTCAATGACAAGCATCTTAGAAACTGGAGGACTCTGGATGACAACAAATGGGGCAGAAAATGCTATGTGAGGAACCAAAGATATAATAGGAAAGTGGTATGAACAGGCATAGAGAAGGTGCCCAGTGGAAACAGAGGCAGAACTTGAAGAAGTAAGGTATCTATAAGTCAGTCAATGGCAGGGCTGCAACCAAACTCACACTGAGATAAAGGTAGCCAAGAGAGTCTCCTCTGGAGAAGTTAAAGAGACTGTGTCTGTCATCGTTGAGTCACCAAAAACATCAGATAATAAATTGTTCTTGGTTTAAGCTATAGGTTTATGGTATTTTGCTAAATAGCCCTAGGAACTCATACAAGTAATGGACTGACCAACATAAAGTATGTCAGGTGCCCAGAGGAAGAAGTACAAAAAGCCATGGATGAAAATGATGCATTTGCAAAAATATCTCACTTGCAAATGATAGAAGCCAAACTCAAGCTGTATTTAGTAGGGAAATAGGAGCTGTCAAGTCCAAAGGCATTTTCTAGGGATCTGATGAGGACTCAGTCTGTCTTTCTTCACTTAAATGAGCTGTGCTTTCTTCTTCAGCATGTTCTTCCTCCACAGAGAATCAGAACCAGCAACTCCAGGTTCTCCTGACCCTGTGCCATCCCCCTCTAAGCAGATTCTGACCCTCTCAGTATCTGTCTGTCCTTGTTGAGTGACACTAACTTAGGTGTTTAGCCTTATAGGAAAGACACAACACTCCGTGACATGCTCCTTAACCAGAGACCCAGGAGAATGAAAAAAGTTGATACAGTTTGAAGTCAACCTGTATCAAAATAAAAGAAACAAACAAAAGTGGCCAGATGTTCAGTACTTGTTGTGATTTCTCAGTGCCCATTAAATTCATTAGAGTTGTTGGGAACTGATGAGATGGACTCTTCAGTATTTTTTGCATGGTAAATTAAGCTAATGTTACTTGACAATTTCATGCACGTGTAAAACACATTCTGATTGCTCTCTACCCCTGGCCTTCTCTTTTTGTCCTCCCTCTGGTACATATTTCTCTCAGTTCCTTTCTGGTACTCAGTGTGCTCTCTGTTCACATCAATGTGCATTGCTGTTGAGGCCTGGATGTGAAGGTCCTCTAAAGCTCATGGACTTAGGCGTTTGGTCCCCAGCTGATGGTGGTGTTTCAGTAGGTCGTGCATACTTCAAGAGATAGGGCTTTGCTGGAGAAAGTGGTTCTCTGAGGGCTGGGACTTAAGGTTTATAGTCTTGTTGCACTTCCTGTCCCATGTACCTTTTTTTTTTAAACCTTTACAGATGTGAGAAAGCTCCCACTACCACAATTGCAAGCCACTCTCTCTCAGTTAGATCTTCCCTGATATGATGGACTGTGTCTCTTCAAAGAGTAAGTGAAAATACTCCTTTCCCCTATTTAGTCGCTTTTATCCAGGCATTTTATCACAGCAAAGAGAAAAATAATATAACAGCAATAACAAGCTATCATAAACTGGTAAGAATTTTCAACAATATAATGTTATTGTGGTAAGTTGTGGGGCATTAGTGTCTGACACAATTTTACTGGCTCAAAAGCATGGTGTTGGACATCTGGTGGCTCTGGAAGAACCTGATTTTTTGCCTTTCTAGGTTCGGAGTTTACTTAGGGTCATGCCTCTTTCTCCATTTTCAAAGGGAGATTCCACAGCATAAGCCCTTTCTTGCATTGTCTTTTTATCTACTTCTCTGTCTCCCTCTCACACTGAGGAGGACTTCTATGGTTACATCAGGCCCACTTGATTTACTCATCATACTCTGTAGGCTTTTATCTTTGAAAACCTACATTAGTAAGGGTTCTTACATGTTTTAACCTCCCTTCTAGCCCACCACCTACAAGAGGTAGTAGAAAGGAAAGGTTAATAGGCAAAAGGACGATTTGGACCTATTTAGAAATAGTTCTTTGGGGGTGATTCTAATCTACATTGTCAGAATATCAGTCGTTCAGTCCACAAGAATCAGCAACGGCAGGGCAGTTCAATCCAGAAGAAACTGTGATGCTCTGCCAATCAGCCTGAGTCTTCACAGAAATGACAAGAAGCCACCTGAACATCACCAGAAGTTCTTTGATGCATTTATCTCTACAAAGGCACAACAAAAGATGATCAGCAAAGAAAACAAGGTGAGCCAAAGCCACAGCATCATCAGCAAAGCCCAACAAAGACCAGCAAAGAGTAGCAAGTTGAATCAATGGCACATAATATCATCCACTGTCTGTTGGGTTATACTTATATTCCTTCCAAATATCACTTGTCCTCTCAAGCATCCACTCTATGAGAACACTGCATGCTTCTTTTCCAGGCAGCTTCCAGAAAAACACCATGCGACCATTCACAGCAAAACATCCATCCTCTCATGTGTCTGCTTCAGCAAAAATATTCTCTCATAAGATAGCTTCCAATAAAACATCACACAACACAACTGATCTTTCAAAGAAACCAGAAAGTTCCACTTCAGTACTCCCCCTGTTTTAGGTCACCTGATTGGCCTCTTCATGCCATCTTCAGCCTTAATCTCCTTTGCCATGTATGTTGGTCAGAGTTTACCACTGGAACAAACACCTGAGTGAATCAACTTGAAAGGAGAAAAGCATTACTTTGGCTCAAGTCTCAGAGTTTTAGTCCACGGTAAACAGTCTTTGTCAATTTTGCATGGGGTGAAACTTGAAACCATGCATAGCACATGTATTAGAACAAAGCATTTTACCACAGAATATCAGGGCTACAGACAGGAAGGGACCAGAGAGCAGAAATACAGTTATAGACATGATCTTGATGTCCTACCACCTCCACCAGATCATACCTCATTAAGTTCCCACCACCATCTGAGAACTGAATCTCCAACACATGAGACATTCTGAAACATTACAGATGCAACCTTAATATCACATGAGCTAAAACATCCCATGTTCACAGACCCCATAAGTCGGGTCATCATTCTGCCAGGTGATTCATGTTGCAATTGCTTGGGCCTTGTGGTCTTTGCTCTTCTCTATGTTACTTCCCACCTCCTTGATAGAGAGGTTTGCTCCTACATGGTCCTATTACACTCCCATTCTCTGAATGACTCTACAATCCAGAATGCAATCAACCACATCACTACAATACTGTAAAATTCTCCTCTGAGACATCTAGGTGTGGATGACTGGTCTCATATCTTTAGCTCAGTGAGTCCTCTAAGCCAACCCTCCTCATTGTACCAGTACTGAACTCTGACTGAGTTGTTTTTTATTGTATCATTTTATATCTTGAAGAATATGCCTATCTATATCCAGCACAGTTCGCTATGCCAAGTAAGTCTTCAAAAAATGACCTTCTCAGTTGAATGCATTCCAGGCTGAAATATAAAGTTGTGGGTTAAACAGGATTCAAAGATCCACCACAATCATACAAAGCTTATTTTGCTCTTTATTTTTGTCTTGTTTGTTTGTTTGTTTGTTTGTTTGTTTTTCTTAAACCTCCTCTCGGTTTCCTCTATTTCTCTCTTTGCCTTTTATGTATGTGTGTATGCAGTACTGATTTTTCTCTTCATAATTCAAGTGATTTATCTTGAAAGGGAATCTAACTTCACAAAACCTCTGTGGATCCACAGCAATAAGCAAGAAAGCAACTGAGCAATCCCTTTATGCTGTCAATATTTATCTATGTCTAAATTTTGTTGACTGAGTAGTGTAGTTCTAAGCCTTTAGGGCAGAGCTCCTGTACAATTTGCTTTGTTTATTTATTAGTATGCCAGTACATGTCTACAAAGAGCTACAGAGGTTTCGGTATGTTATTTGTAAAAGCCAACTCACACCTTTATAATTATCACATTTGTGGAAAGTTTCGTTATAGTCCAGATGGCTATCATTTAAGTCTAATTTTGTAGAAATAGGGGGCACACTATCAAATTTCAGAATACTGTGTTAAACATGATTCGCTTAGAAATTATTCTTTTCTCTGCTGCCAAAATGGTAATACTTCACTGAGCTCAATGTATTAATAATGGATGACTTAATAAAATTTGAGGAATATAAATAATTAACATTAATGATAATGTTAGTTTTATATTCCTCAATATATAACTACTCAGTAGTTTAGTAAAATGGAGAAGATTTATAGGATTTGGAGAAAACTCAGACTATTGTATTTTATTTTTATAAAATTGACATATGCATAAAACTGTTATAAAGGTACTTGGTGACAAGTTTAAAATATTATAATGCAATTCAGGGATTAGATGCAATCATTAATGTCAGCTATGTTTAAGGAGAACATATCATTTTGTGTGTCTTGGGGAAATTGTGAATAATCAAATTAAAATGCAATTATGTTTAAATATTTCCTCAGGGAAAAATTGTTTTTTCTCAGTTGGTGGGACTGTGGACTAGGGCTACAATGCTGAGCCATATTATGATGTTTAATGACCATGGAAATAAGAGAAAAAAAGAGAGTACTTTAATGTGTGAGTTGTGTGTCTACGAAGTTGAGACATTCACAAAAGTACAATAAGTACAAGAAAGGTTTCTATTCTGAAGCAATTTCTTCTGTGATGCAAAGAGGTATTACCAAGAAACAAGGGATATCTAGTATTTGGAGTCTTCATTTAATCATGATGTGCAGGCTATAATTCACCTACCAATGAGGCCTCCAGTACCTATCCAAGGCCTATAGACTTCACAAGATAAAGTAACATGAGATCTTTAAACTGAGCCCTTTATTTTAAAGATTTATGTATTTTATTTTACACGTATGTGTATATATCTGAGTATACGTATGTGTATGACATGCATTCAAGTACCTGTGGAAACCAGAAAAAGTCATCAAATCCCCCTGGAACTGGAATTACAGGCAGTTGTTAAACATCCCTTGTGGGTGCCGGGAACTGAACCTAGGTCCAATGCTGGAATGGGACTGACCTATAATCTTTAAGGTCTGCTCCAGTGGTCTACGTTGTTTATCTAAACCCAACTAGTTAAAGGCCCTCAACCTCCCCAAATTTCACACTAGCTAAAGACAAAGTATCCAAAACCATGTAGCCATAGGAGACATTTTACACTGAAGCCACAGCAGTCCAGTGTAAGATAATGGCCTTCATATGAAGCAAAAATACATCTAACTTCCAAAATCCACCTAGTCAATAGTTCCAACACTTTCTAAAATCCCCATTCAAAGTCTCTTCTGAGACATAGGCAGTTTCTTAACTATGATCCTATAACATCAAGGAAACAGTTGCACACTTTCAATATATAATGACATCAAAAACTCCCATAACAAAATGGAGGAATGGGAGAATAGCAAAGAAAGATCATATCACAGTAATCTAAAACCAAGTAGGGCAAGCCATTGAAGAATTTTCTCCTGTAGTCCAACAACTAGGACCCTTGGTGGCATTACCTAGGCTCCAATGGCCACAAGTAGCCCCTATCTCTCCAGCTCTGGTGTCTGGAATGAATTCTGCCTCTTTCTTAAGCTAGTTCCACACAGTACCTTCAGTTTTCTTCAGCAAGTATCCCATGTTCTTGTCATCTACCTATCTATAGATCAGGAATAAAGAGGCAAGACTATCCCTATGTCTACAGTATCTTCACAATAGAAAAAAAATTCTTATACCTATTCATTTATGTGGAGACATCAGAAATGGCATTACTCTCATAGTGTCAACAAAACCTCATTCAGGATTTCCATGCAGGAAATCTGATCCTGATGCATGTTGCTAGTCTCTGCCACTGTCTGGACCCATGATGTATGCCCCCTCACTCTTGAATCTTTTATGCTGGGATGACCAGCATTATATAAGGGCTTGTATGAAGTCCTGCTACCAATTGAAGATGTAACATGGCCCTTACATCTTCATACCTGCATTCATTTTTAAAATTGAACTATTAATTTCCATCTTTTGTTTTTATGTATTTATATACCCCTTTCATCTCCTGTTTTATCCATTCACTGATATGTACTTCTAGACTTGTATAACCCTTGATATAAGTGTACTGTTTTTAGGTTTTGTGAAGGCCATCTACAAAAACATGTACTAGCCTCTAGCTTTCAGTGTAGGTCATGTCATGAAAGAAATACACAGTTTCCAGATGAAGCCTCGGAAACAATCAACTGACTATTTTGTGTGAACAAGTAGAGAGACAATAGACACTGAAGAATAAAACAAATAAATCTCCCAGCCACAATCATCCTCCTTTTTCTGAAAGGTAATCACCAGGTTGGTACCATTTCTTTCCAGAGGGTCTGATTCCTTTTTCCTAGATATGTCCTTCAAGATCAGTAACAATATGTTCCTTGTTCTTGGCCCAACATTCAAACATAAACATGTAGATCCCTTGCAGCAGGCATCACCCTTTTACAAGTTATAGAGCTCCATAGCTCAGCTCCCAACAGATGTAACACTTCTTCCTGAACATAGGGAAGGATGGAGCTCTATAGCCTGAATCTTCAGTGACTCGTGATTTTCCTGTTCCTTAGCAGGAATTAATATCTGGTAAGTCACAGGCCCTTGGAATAGTCTAGAACAGTTATGCATCTTTACTTTTGTTTGTTCAAACCAAGAAATAATTGTGGGGGATCTCATGTCTAAGTGGTAACTGGTTGTCACAGAGCAGGAACACAGACAGGACTACCACAGACACCCACATTACCTAAAGAGGTGTTGTATTAGCTACTGTACCGTCAACCATGACCGCAATGCTGATAGAAACAATATGAAAGACATTTAACCAAAGTTTGCCTTGGTTAAAACAGCTCATCGCAGAGAGGGAGAGTATAACCTGCAAAGCCACTCCCTATGGCCACATCCACCAGCTAGGTTGTAACTCCATATGGCTTCATGGCCTTTAAAAACAACCTAATGTGGTGGGTAGCCAGCATCTGAAACATGAGTCTTTGAAGCACATTTCAGGTTCAGATCATCTAAAGGACAAAAGAGTTTCTGAAAGTAGAGCTTGCCAAAGTTGACACGCAAACTCATCATATTAAAATCATCCTTTTCCTTCAAGGAATACGACACCTTAACTGTATCAAAGACCTCCAGAGGAGATATCACTGTCTCCATCAAGGCTGGTTTCAGTATTTAACATTCCTATCAGCCAGCTCTTAAACCTAACTGAAGTCCTGCTTCCTGCTGTTCAAGTTGGGAAATATCCTTCTTTGAAGGAATTTAAAATTAGAAAGTTACTCATCAGGCCAGGTATCAGTGCCAACAATTATCTACATACGGAAATATTTGAGGTCTGGCACTTTCAAAAGCTTGATCCCATTATTCACACATTCTGCAGCCAGAGACCAAGACACAAGATATTCTTGTGACCTACTTGGGAAGCCATCTGGCTCTCAGATCCAACTGTGAGATTTTGATCCAGCCTTCGCACCAGTTGCAGCTCTACCAGCAGGACTCAGAGGGACAGCGTCTGTTTTCAGTATAGTTTATGTCTGCCATGACTCTGTGAGCCCCTCAGTGTGGGGGTAAGATGCAAACAGATATAGATAGACTCCTAAAGCTCATCAGAGTACTAGCCTAGATGTCTGGATACCTGGATGGTAAACAGTGGCCAGATTTCTCCAGCCTGAGGGAAATCTTTAACATTGCAAGCCAAGTCATCTCTTAGATTTCTGTTCATCTAAATAGCCCCTTGCAAAGAATGTCATTCTTTCTACCTAAAATAACCACGGTGTAAATCAGATTTGTTTCATTAGGTGTCTGTTTTTCTTGACGAGAATGTCCTTCTATGGTGCTCTCCACATTCCAAAAGACCTACTATTTTCAAGCCTAAAAGGCACTGTTGCTCACCAGTCATATAGCTGAGTTAATAACAGTTTCAAAACGTCTGGTTCCACACCCTGAATGACAAGACAGTTCTGTATAAATCCTTTTAAAGGGGAATCTTCACAGACTTCCATGCAACCCTGCAAAGCAGCAAATTTGACAAATCCTTTCAGTAGGTGCTACATACCATCAACATGTGAATCATCTTTAAATCATTTCCTTAACAATAGCTGCGTTTTGAATGGTACAAATTACTTGGCTGGAGGAGACACGGAGAATGCCAGCACTCTGATAAACTCACCACTCAGATGAAGTCAGCACACTGTCACTTCCTATATGCTCAGTGGGGGACAGAGGCCAGGCCTCAAGAATGCTTACACACATCTCTTATGAAAAATCACAAGTCTAAATTGACAGGACTGCTTGGGAAGCAAACTTTCCCACTGCAAAGGGTGTTGTATGCTTCCTCAGGGAAGTCTTGCTGAAACACTGACCCTTACACTTCGATATTCATCATCTTCATTATCTTCATCTTCATCATCTAGGGACAGCAATCCCCATCTCCCCCAAGAAGGGGCAAGGATGTAAAACTCCATAGACCCCCAACCAAATATATGGTGACAGTAAAGACCCCAAATCATCCACTTGGACCCTAATTAATCCCAAAGATCCTCATAAGAAGGAAGCAGAAGGTCAAAGCAGAGATTTGACAAAAATGCAGTGATGAAGCTGATGAAGAGAAGAACCCATGAACCAAAGGATGCCGTCAGCCTGCGAGCCAGAGCTGTCAGGAAGATGGCTGATCCTGGTAGCTTTCAGATTGTGCATGATCCCACTGACACCTGGATCAATCCCATGAGAACCCTAACCTCCAAAGTTGGAAGACATCTTTTAAGAAAATCTTTATAGAGATACAATTCACATACCACTCCATTTACCCATCAAAGACAGCAATCTAATATTTTTGTTTTATTTTACAACAATTGGCGTAATCTTTAGATTGTTTTTACCATCTAATTGGGAAAGTCCATATCTGTGGTAGTAGCTTCCCATTTTCTTCTGCCCTCTAACACAAACCAAGTCTATCTCCTCTACTTCATGTCTTTATATAATAAGTTTGGGGCCACTCAGCATCTGGTGATCTGTGGCAGCAGCACTAGGAACTTGTAACGTGATAGGATTATGTCACGGAACAAAAGTGTAAACCAGAGGGCTGGAAAGATGGCTCAGAAGATAAGAGCACTGGTTGATCTTCCAGAGGACCTGTGTTCACATCCCAGTACCCACATAGCAGCTCACATCTGAATATAACATCAAAAAATTCCAGGGAATCTGGAACCCTCACACAAAAACATACATGCAGGCAATGTACCACCAATTCACATAAAATAAAAATAAATGATTCTTTTTTAAAATGTGTAAGCCAGAAATGTATGCACTAAAATGCTATCCTTTTCAGAGAACTGAAAAATTTAGTGTGTGTTTGTGTGTGTCTATGTATGTCTATATATGTGTCTGTGTATGTCTGTCTGTGTGTGCATACATGTGTGTCTTTATGTATCTGTGTATATATCTGTGTGTGTCTGTCCGTATGTATGTCTATGTGTGTGTGTCTGTGTGTGTATGTCTGTGTGTATGTCTATGTGTGTCTATACGTGTGTCTGTGTGTATATCTATATATGTCTATGTCTGTATGTGTGTATCTGTGTATATGTCTGTGTGTATATGTGTCTCTGTGTGTATCTGTGCATGACTGTGCATATATACTTGTTCATTCTGTGATATGTGTACAAATGTCAAAGAACAACTCTTACACCCTTTATATGACTCCAAGTTTGAATTCACCTCATCAGGTTTTCATTGTTGACTGACGAACACCTTTAATCTAGGTATCCATCTTGCAGCGCAATTTAAAAGATTAATACATATCCTAACTTTCCCCCTTTACCTTAGAGGAGCCTATCCAACAATGCAAAAATAATAAAAGATGCCCCTCTCACTCATGTAAAAGGAATATCAGGGTAAAGTGAAGAGAGGGGCTTGGTAGCCTTGAGTCAGTAGAGGAAACGCCACTGATTTTGTAAATGAAGCTTTGAGGATCCCAGTCACATCCTCCTTGACATTTTATAGTTCCTTTCATACTACTAGCACAGGAACTATATCTGAGACAGTAAAATAAATGAGCATCTATGTCCTCTCTTCAATATCGCCTTGCCTCCCAGGCTGCAAAGCCCCAACCATTTGTCTGGCCTTGTAGAGAACACTTGGCTGAGGTCCAAATTACAGCATTCACTTTGGAGTCAGATACAATAAATAGCTCCAGTTGCAACTCCACTACTGACAGCTATACCATCCGGGACAAAATGATTCTTTTTGTGGAGTACTACTGTCACAGTTGTAAAATAGAGATATCAGTGCCTATTTATCCAAAACTAGGACCTAGAACCTCGAAGACTGGTCAAAATAGAATAAATTTATGTTGTGCATGTTATAAGATTGAGTTTTCCAAGTCTATAAAATGTCAAACACAGCAAATATTTTAAAAAGTTATTGTTGTTTGAGTGTAAAAAAGCAGGCTCATGTGTATAAACAATTATTCTCCAGCTGGTAGAGCTTTGGGAAGGATTATAGAACCTTTAGGAGATAGAATCTCTCTGGAGGAAGTGGGTCACTGGTGGTAAGACTGGGGCCCGATGTCCTGTTAATTTTTGGCTTCCTATATGCTGCTATAATGTGGCTAGCCAGCCTCCTGCTCCTGTCACCATGGCTTCCATGCTCCAATCTGTGTCTTCCTCACTATGGCAGGCTGATCCCTTCAAACTCCAATCCAAAATAAACTCTTCCTCATTCAAATTCTTTCTGGTTGGATATTTGGTCACAAAAAAAATAGGAAAGTAACTCAAGGAGGCATTAATATTTCTCTGAGTGGTAAATGTCCAAATCGTTTGTGTGAATATCAAATCTAAAATATTAAGCCATGAAATGAAGTCATACACATGATTCTAATAGTTCTTGAGATATCTTGGGACACCACAGTTATCTGCTCCTGAGCTTTCCCAGGACATGAACCAAGAAGGGTATCTTTACAGAACTCCTCCAGGGCCAGCAAACTGAGCTCTCCAGGAAGGACCATGAAGAAGCAAGACACTGACCAATCATTACAGGGCTTCCTTCCCTGCCCCATATCATCAGCACACACACAAGAGCTCTCCTCCTGACTTATTTATGGCATTTAAAGAACACTCAGAGTTTCTAGAGAAGACCCAGTATGATAGTAGTGGGAAAGAACTATTCGAGTTCAGTTCTTTGTCAGAAAAATACACTTGGGTTGTTCCCAGTTTTAAAGTTTGACATAACTTTTTAAAGATCTATTCTTCCTAAGTCAGAGATACTCACTTTTCTGGTTGATTGAGCATGGATCAGGCTGCTTTCCTGTGTTTTATTGAAATGATACCATTTTCTGTATAGGACCTCAACTATCACCACAGAACAGGTAATCCTGGATGAGAACCAGAACAGCCTGTTTGTATTCCAGTCTGTAACTTCCCATGATAGTTATCTGAGGAGAGTCCTTACACAGTCTGAGCTTCACATTTCTCTGTTGGGGTTGGTCTGCTGCTGCTATGCATTCAGATGCTAAATACTGGCCCAGAGATCTGGTTGCTCGTGATGAGAAGATGCTTACGTAGAAGTGATGCTGGCCAATAAAAGGCTAACACCTGTGATTGTGAAGTAGAGGAAGATAGGTGGGTTTTCTGTTACCTGGCTGGGGGTTTCAGGCAGAGAGAAGAAAAGAAACCAAGGGCAGAGGAAACCACCATGAGAGGAGATGGACCATGAGCACACGGCCAGAAGAAACAGCAAGTAACAAGAGACCTATGGCTGGGATTAAGTTAGAATAGTTCCAAACCTGCCCTATCTAGACTTAACAGCTTGTAAATAGAACACCTGGATTCTGTGCCTTTTATACAGACTAGGACTAGCTAGAATATATATTCCATTTTACATTTCTCATCTGCAAAATGGAACAGAAACCATGTACTTGTCTAATAATAAACGAGACAGCATACATAAAATGTACTTAGAAAAAGCACTGTTTTGCTTATTTATTAATACGATAGAAATCAAGCAAGCAACCAAATGAAGGCACGCCTACAACTACAGAAAGGCGATACAGGCGTTATCTAGCTCTACATAGAGAAGGACTGATCGCATTTTACAGAGTCAGCTCTTCCTCCTCTTTTCATGATAGTGTTTTGCTCTACAGCTGAGGGGAATGTGGAACTTAGAATCCCATTGCTTCGGCTTCCAAGTGCTGGAATTATAGACATCCTTCACTACATCTAGCTAAAAAAGTTATCTCAAGGCCATTCAGTTGTGCTCATTCACGGAAACATTTCTCACAGTACATGAAAGACTGGGGAGAGTGTGCAGACTCGTTCACTGGTACATGGATGGATAACTGGCACACCCATGCTATGGAACACACTCAGAGGTATGAAAATGTACTACCTGTAACTGTGAATAACACCTGTACACATTGTGCTTGAGAAAATGGAATCACAGGTCATGGCAGCTGATACCCCATATCATCCTGGCTGGGTTTGCCACTTAGCTCATGAGATGATGCTGGAGAAGGTTTTAGACGTGAGAGCTATTTCAATCAATAGGCTTTGGGTAAAGGATAATGGTATCCATAAGGTGGGCATGCTCATCCAGTCCACTGAAAACCTTGAGAGAAAAGACTAATGCTCAGAGGAGAAAACCTTTGTGTTCTAGGCTGGCCTTATTCTCAGGACTGCAGCCTACAGCTCTACAGAGAGTCTATGGCCTTTCAGCATTTGTGTGGACTCAGATTTTGTGGGCCCCATTTGACAGTCTTATAAAAGGATATTTACCCACATATACACATACATATTTATATATACATATATACATTTATTATTATATATGTGTGTATAGATTATATTATACATATATTATATAGATATGTACACTTTACACATGCATGTACACATATATAAACATACTAATCCTATTTACTGGAGAACTATGACAAGTACAGGATTGTGCCATATAATCCTACATATATAAAACTGTTTGGGCTCTGGTATAGCTCAATTAGTAGAGTGGTCTCCTATCATGCATAGGCCTGAGTTCAATTCTCTGGCACCCCATAAACTGGGCATGGTGGTACATGCCTGTAATGTCAGCATTCACAAGATAGAGGGAAGACATTCATGGGTGGGCTACATACCAGCCTAGGCTCCATGAGACCCTGTCTAACAAACAAAGAAAAATTTAAAACAACAACAAAAAAGAAATTACAAGAAAATCAAGACTCCCAGAAAGGCCAGCACACTGATAAGTCCTTTAGATGAAACTTTTTAGGATAACGAAAAAAATGCAAAGCATTGTGAATCTGTCATGACAGTGGCCACCTGAGTGTGTCAATTATCAAAATGTATGAATCCATGCATGTGTATACATTCTTATAATGAGTAATCCTTATTGTACTTAGAATGAGTTTAAAGTGTAAGGAAGGATCCAACTACAAGCCATACAGCAAACACTAACATACTTCTTTGTTATCAACAGGTAAACTTAAATAAAATTCTTTTACATATAATCTTATTTTGTTATAGATAGAGAAATAACAAGGTTCACCGTACTGTTGGCATTTATTGAGCATCATGCAAGGTGAGGAAACATTAGCTAATATATCTGCCAGGCAGAACCATGGGTGAAGCACATATTCATTATTCTGAACAACTTAATTAAAAGCATAATACTAATAAATTACATCCACTAAAACTATTATTTTATTCACTTCTGATTTATATACTGCGTCTCTCTTGAGTAAATGGGAATTTTTATGTGCCAGTTAAAAACTTAATAACTAGTATATCAATCTACAGTAAACACCATTCAGGAGCTAGAGGGACAAGAGCGATGTGCCTAAAACATCAGGGAAGGACATCAACCCCAGGAATAGAAGTGTTAATAACTTGCAGGCAGCACCTGCACTATCAGTTCCCACACCACCCTTTTATCTCCAGTTCTCCAAGCATTTTACAGCAGTTCTCCGGCTATCTTCAGAAATCACAGGCTGTGGACAAAGCACTTGACAAGTGGACAGGGCGGCAGATAAACAGCAGAAACCCTTTGCTCAGAACTCGCTCCTTTGAGCCTGTGATGCCCTTTTGTCTCAACAATTCCCTGATAACAAATTGGTCTACCCTTTGTTTGCCACCACATTTTCTAGATATAAGTGAACCTAGCAGGATTTCTAAGTGTGCCTGTGAATAATGGAGGAATCAAGAATCCCTGGTCTCTCGGCTGCTGCATGGCTGAACTCAGGTGATGCTCCTAAGTAGCTTACTATTACCACTGAAGCTCATGTGAACATAAAGAAACACCCCAAAAAGAGTATCTATAACTGCCTATATCAATGCCGTAAATCTTGCCTCCTCCTCAGCAATGGGAACCAGTCTCAGAGGCTTGTCTAGATTTGAATACCATGTGGCACAGTAGAGTCTTAGGTGAACTGTTTGGTCTTGCTGGAAATTGGGTTCTTATTTGATAATTTATGAGATATTCTACAGACTGTAAGCTGCTGTGTAACAGTTGGAGGGATGTTAGTAAGAGCTCCCCCTTCAAATCTCAGTACCCTATTGCACCACAGTAAGGATGAAGGATGTGATAGTTACTATTCAATAGTTTATAGTCTATTCTTGCTGCTGTAACAAAATGGGTTCAGTAACTTATAAGTAAAAAGAATTGATTCCTCATAGTCCAGACTGGAAAATCAAAGGTCGGAGCTAGAAGAGATCTGACACATGGTAAAAGTTAGCTGTCTGTCTCCAGCATGTGGCTCTAGTGATATATCTTCCAGAGGAGATGAACACTGAGTCTTCCTGTGGCAGAGGGACTGTAAAGGGATAAACTCCCTCTCAGTATCCCTTCCCAAATTCTTACCTATCAGCATCAGTATGGTGATACAGGGTTCAGCTTCAGCAATGACTTTTGGAAAGGGGGACACATACATTCAAAACTAGCAAGCAAAGGTTTTTCAGGCTCATATTGACTCCTGAGACTATAGCATTCTCTTAGAACACCGGTCTTGAACATTATGGAACTGAACCAGTTCCAGCTAATACCATTAGAGTACCAGTCCAGTGTTGAACAAAGAGGTTTCCAGCATGGTCCATCTCTCCCAGTGGAGGCCAGATGCACCTCCTGAGATATAGAGCTTTTGTATGGTAAAAGGCACATCATCATGTATGCCTTTCAACCCTGATCCCAAACACAGCAATCTAAGCCTTCCATTTTCAAAGACACCAAATCAATAAATGCCTACTATGCCTGCAAGAGAGCTGACTCCAAGGATGAGAAAACTTGAAAGGGTTGACAGGTGTCAATGGGTGCTGATTGATTTTCAGGGCCTGTATTAAAAACCAAGCACGCCAATTCACTTTCTCTGCCCATGTCGCATAAGAATTTCAGTTTCCTTGAAATGTATTGCATCTCTTCCAGACACCACTTTGAGTGTTAGGAATGTCTTAGCAGTTTTCCTTGTCTGCAATTCATTTTCTCTGTCTAATACATCTTTGCTCTCCAATAATAATTACGGCTTTATCTTCTACACCACAATCTGCTTGTTGCAACCACCACCATGCCATTAGTATCACTGTAATCTTTTCTGTCATCAGTCAATAGGCTATCTGGTCACAAGCACTAGGTTAGGAGTGACAGCAAATTCTAGCACCAGACGTTTCCTTATGCAGAACAAGGCTGGTTATCCCATCATGTTCCTTATACGCTGAAGTAAAATAGTGTGAAGAATAACTTAGTGTGGCACATATGTTTGTATGGTCTTTGTGTTTCTGTAATAATAATATCCATATACTAAAATCCTGCTCTGTAAGGTGATAGTATTAAAAAGTAATTCTTTGAGGTTGAAGAAATGTCTCAATTCTAGAAGCCCCAGGTTCAGTTCTCAACACCCACATCTTGTGGCTCACAGCCATCTATAACTCCACCTCCTAAGTATCCAATGTCCTCTTCTGACCGCCATAGGCACAAATACATGCCAAACATCATACATACACACAAATAAAAATAATTTTTTTTTTAAAAAAGACAGCAAGTCAAGCCTCTAGAGCTGTGACTCAGAGAATAAAGCACTTGCTGTGTCAGCTGCCTCACCACCTGAGCTCGTCTCTGGATCCCACATTGAAAGGAAGAAATTGACTCCCTGAAGTCATCCTCTTACTTCCACACAAATACTGTGGCCTGTGCATGCCCTGTTCCCCTCTCCTCCCAACACACACGTTAAATAAAATTTCTAAGGTCTCATTTAAGAAACTGAGTCTCACAGAACATCATGAAATCAAAAGTGGAAAAGTTATAAGAGTCAAAGGACCAGGACGTGTGCTGAGAGACTGCATCCTCTGTGTATGACAGGGAAGCTACATCCATGAGATCTTAACAAAATGTCCACTTCAATAAGACCTGAATAATGATGATCTCAGTTGACATGCCAATGTGGATAAGGGAAATCTCAAAAGGCCCCACCCCTAGATGAAGAGCTAGAGGCAATTAATGGCTACCAAGAAAGAAAGAGTCAGTCTTTTGTTTGTTTGTTTTTGTTTTTGTTTTTCGAGACAGGGTTTCTCTGTATAGCCCTAGCTGTCCTGGAACTCACTCTGTAGACCAGGCTGGCCTCGAACTCAGAAATCCGCCTGCCTCTGCCTCCCAAGTGCTGGGATTAAAGGCGTGCACCACCACCGCCCAGCAAGAGTCCATCTTCTACTTAGTAATCTAATACAAAATGGTCAGGTCAACCCTAAGCACATTTACATACAAGTAAATGGGTATGCATGCCTCCATGTGTGTGTTTGTGTGTGTGTGTGTGTATATATAACAATAATAAAGAAAAAGAGACTAATTAAGAGGAAATATCAACACAGTATTCATAAATGATATCTCCAAAAATAAATAAAACCTTTGGAAAGTGATTATGCCATAAAAGTAGAGCCCTCATAAAACAAACGAACAAAAACAACAACAACAAAAAAGACAAAAACAAAAAACCCAGTGCCCTAGTATAAGTGATCTGAGAAGCCTCTTGCCTCTTCAGCACTCTGGATCAACAAGAACGCACCATCTATGTACATTGGTGGTGCCTTCCTGAGACAGTGAGTCTCTTGGCGCTTCCATCTTGGATTGCTCAAACCCAATTATCATATAACTAGTAATTTGGTTATGCAATAACTATCCAAATGAATATGCTATAAATTATTTGTTTAGGAAAATGCATATCACTGGAGGGATGTGAAATGTAGGCACAATCCTTAATTCACAACCTTCCTACTGAACTCTTGTTAGTACATTTAGTCTCTCTGTTCTTAGAGCGAGTTAGATGTAATCTGGTCTACATTCACACTGCCATTTTCATATAGTGCCTGTGCTGTCTGTGATATGACCTCACATGAACTAATCTAGCTGGGTTTGTCTCAGCTGGAGACCAATAAAATCTCTGCGTCTCTCTAGGCCAGGCTGTCTTTTATCTTATAACTCAGTCATCACCTCCTCTGCTGCCAAATTAGTACACCTTGATTAACTGAGGATGCAAATCCAAAAGCAGGTCAAATTTAATTCATGAATTATTTTATCTGGAATCTTAGGTTTCTTTTTTTCTTTAAGAATTTGTTTTAAGAGCTAAACATAATTGTAAGGGCAAATGATGTAAAATTACCCACATGGCTATTTTGTTTTATCTCAAAACACTTTTCACTTCCACTTGTATGCTTTGCAGATCTGACCATGGAGACAATTGAAGACTAATCACAAAGGCATGTATGACTAGCAGAGGTGGAACGTGGCCTGTATGGATGGAAAATAAATTTGAAAGTGTTTGCATATGCAAATATCTGGGAGCTAGAATTTCATTTTTGGCACAGAAACTAAGATTTGTTATAAGCACACAAAAAGCAAATGTTCCAGAAGGACTAGTTTCCAAGAAAGGCTTGTGTGCAGAGGCATAAAGCATTCATGGTGTCTGAGAAAGGCTTGTGTGCAGAGGCATACAGCATTCATGGTGTCTGAGAAAGGCTTGTGTGCAGAGGCATACAGCATCCATGGTGTTGATTGAGTGTGTGTAGAGGTCTATAGCATTCATGGTGTTGATTGAATGTGTGCAGGGATCTACAACATTCATGGTGTTGATCAAATGTGTGCAGAGCTATACAGCATTCATGCTGTTGATCAAATGTGTGCAGGGATCTACAATATTCATGGTGTCGATCAAATGTTATTTTAGGGTAAAAGGAAGCAAGGAATTTTGCCTTAAACATTTACATTTTATCTAACTTGACTGTTTCCATTTTCATAGAATAATTGCCATTCCAAAGCTAGAGCTGCATGGGATAAGATACATCTGCTCAGCTTCTAATGTAAAAGGAGGCAAGATGAAAAGAAATATCATCCTCATTGGGACCATCCAAAAAAAGTTAACTTCTTTCAGCACTTAGTAATTTAATACATTAAT
>NW_021604615.1:3050613-3058398 GCF_004785775.1 Grammomys surdaster
GGATGTCCTAGAACTCAGACTCCTCCTTCGTCAACTTCCACAATGCAGGAACTACAGACATGAGCCTCCATTCCCAGTATAAGCAAGGGCTTTTCTGAGCATAGCACACCATGTGACTTCCCAGAGGCTCCATCCTGTTTCACACTTGAACTTAATAGCCTTCTACCATTAAGGCCACTGAAGTCTTCAGTACCACATTACCACGCCTGCTCAGACAGAGAAGCTTCTTGAAGCCTTTGCTCAACCTGCATCAAGTCAGAGGAATTCTCCAGAAGGACAGAGGAAGCAGGTGGTAAGCACTAACTCTTCTGAAAGGATATTTCATGGTCTCTCAGCAATGCTCTGTTACTGCAGGGAGAACAAAGTAATTTCACCCATTTCAATCAAGGTTCTTGACTCAGACTCCAATTACAAGCTACAGACTACAAAGTAAAAGGCATGATAAATCTAGTTAATGTTAAGTTGTATGCGACACAGGAGCCTTTAGAAATGAAGACGGAAGAAACAAGAAATTTGCTGCGCTTAGTTTGGTGGCTAGAGGACAGTCATTGAAGCATATGATCAGCCCGGGGAGTGATGTTTAACAGCAACTAACTGGGGAAGTCTGGTAAGACTAGATTGCTCAGATCCTCTTGGCATCTGTGTCTACACTTCTTTCCCTCAGGTTTAGGTACAGTCTCTCTGCAATAGAAGGGTTTCTGACCTTTGTGAGAAGAAGCTCAGAGTTGACAAAACCCTAAAGAACATGCTCCGGTGAGCAGCTGAAGGCCAGCAAGCTCAGATCTGACTGATTTCTCCCAGTCTTCTCTGGGAGCCCCTTACACCATTCTATGACCTTCTGAACATTTTTTCCAGGTAGTGCTCTCTGGAATCATGAAGAGTGTATAGTCAGCCTTGTGTCTGTTAGCACCTGCCTTCTTACAGAAGCAAGGAAAGTTGGAGTGGAAGGGATGGACAGGGGCTCTTTTGCTCTCAGTAAGAAAAGAGTAAAGGTGAGACCTGATAGATAACCTAGTGCCAGCATCTCCTGACTGCATAGGAGAACTGAGGGATGGAAATAGAGAAAGGCAGGAGAAGCCTGGTTACATCGTTTGAGTCCTATACATACCCAGAGCTCTTTTAATGTGTTAATGATCTCATGCCCTTCCTCCTCACCCAAGACAATTTCAACCAAGTTTTCTATGCTTTATAATCAAATGAGTCCTATTGAATCTTCTAATACCAACAGATACTTACTATAAATGTAAGGTTCAGTGTTCAAATGGTACTCTGCGCCATATATATTGCCCATTTGTTTTGTTACTGTTCAAAATTGGGGGGGGGGTGTAGCCCCTTCATATCCAGGCAAGAAGAAACTAACATTATCCATAAAACTAGCTACTAACAACCGAAGGCTGCATTTTAGAAGCATGATGTATTCCACATGGTTGGGATCAAGCGAACATGTACATTGACCACTTCGAAAATGTACTTTAAAAAATATCAATGAACTCATATAAGAGGTGATAAAAGTTCATTAATTTATATTAATAAACAAAAGCAATTTTGTTCTGCTTTGCTTTCTGCGTGATAAACACTATGGCCAAAAGCAACATAGTTGAAGGAAAGGCTTATTCACCTTACATGTTATAGTCCATTTCTTGACAGAAGCCAAGGCAGGAACTTTAAGCAGAAACCATAAAGGAACTGTGTTACTGGTATGTTCCCAGGCTCACGTTCAGCTATCATTCTTAGGTTATTCAAGTCCACCTGCTAGGGATGGTGCCACCCACAGTGGGCTGGACCCTTGTACTTTAATTAGAAATCAAGAAAAGGTCCCCACAGACATGTCCACAGGTCAAAATAATGGCGGTGATTTCTAATTGAGGACCTCTTCCTAGAAGTGTCAAGCTGATAATCAGAATCAGCCTCATAGATGGCATTCCTTACACAGACATGGTGTTTTCAGGTTAACTTTAAGAGTATGTGTAATGTTTTTTACATATGTGTGTGTGTGTCCACAAAGTCCTGAAGAAGACATGGATCTTCTGGAGCTGCTTGACGATGGTTCTGGAAATCAAATTTGGGTTCTCTCCAAGAGCAACAACGCTCTTCCTTGCTTGATAAACCATCTCTTCAGACCCTAAATATTGGCTTTTAATGTTCCTAAATTGCTTCTGTATCACCAATAACTGTCATTTTTTAAAAAAATACACTTATTTACAGTGTGTGTGTGTGTGTGTGTGTGTGTGTGTGTGTGTGTGTGTAGGAATTCATGCATATTCAGGTCAGATGACAATTCTGTGGAGTCATTTCTCTCCTTTCACCCCTTGGATTTAAATGAGGATCAAATCTTGTGTACCAATCACATTTACCCACTAAGTCATCTTGTCTGTCATCATTCACTATCAGTTTTTAAAGAAGTAATAGATAGGTAAATGAAATAGTCAAGAAACTGCTAGCCAGGCATGCTAGAACATCTGCAATCCCAACACTTGAGAGTTTGAAGCAGGAAGGTAGTGAATTCAAGGCCAGGCTGGAATACATAGCAAGGGAGTCGGGAGTGCTGTGCCCTCTGCAGCAATGTCTTAGCAATTTGAGTAGGGGGCTTAAAGGAAATGAAGAAAGGACAGACACAGAGAAGCACATAAATCAGGAAGTTGTGCATGCTCCAACTGTGGAGCATCCCAGAGCCTCAGCCTGGGTTGGTTTATAGGGAGAAGAGATATCTATCTGATAGGAAATCTCTGTGGCCAACAATCTCAGTCTCTGTACACTGTTGAGGGGGAAGCTGTAGTTGCTGGGTTTTGTATACACTGATCAGTTGTTTGTAAATACTCACACTCGGAACAGGTGAAGGCTTTGCTATTCTGAGTTTGACCCTTAAGGTGAAGGCTTCGCCAGTTGTCCATGGCTCTGAGGCCCATGAAAATGATCCACATTCATTCTGGATTTCTTCTGTTTCTTACATACACACACACTCAAGATTCCTCCAGTCCTCAAAGGTGAGGTAGGAAAATTTTTAGCAAAAATTCACAGGATGAATATTTAAAATCTTGAATTTATATGCTCCTCAATGACCAAATGAAGTTTCTGTGATTTAAAAATAAAAAAGCAACAATAACAAAAACCCCTACAAGTTCAGATTTCATTTCACATGTCATCCATCAGGCTCTGATACTTGCATATAGTCCTTTCCTCGCCTACATGAGCACCCACATCAAGGATAGCAAACTCTAACCTTAGAAACATAATCTGAAGCCCAGGAATGGAGTTTCAGAAGAAGCACAGCGTGTGTGGCTTGTGAGCAGAAGAGTCCTTCCCATTCCTTACTGCAGGCTGCTGTTATTTAAAAGGTAAACTTGAGACCAGTGGCGGGCATGATGTTTTAAATGCTCTGCAGCTGCAGTCAGGAGTTCTACTCTTTGAAGTATAGAATTAATAGTTGAATGATATACCTCAAAGCGTGGCCCATAAGGCAGGCAGCGGGTGAAAATGGGAACATTTCCAGAGAGGTGAGCACGTGATGTTGATAAGAACCCCATCTGGGGCCGATTCGCTCGACATCCAGCCATCCATACACAAGGGGTCTTCTTTGAAGTTAAAGAGAAAAATTATTCTAGTAAAATGGGCTGTAGCCACTCTCATATAACTACTGAGGACAAACAACAATAAAAAGATTGTGACTCATACCTGCATTGGAAGATATATGGAGGAGTGTTACCCCCAAGAAAATGCTTAGAGTCTCTTTTCATCTATCTGTCATCTGTCATCTATCATCTGTCATTTGTTTATTTGTCTATCATCTTTCTGTTTCCCAACCCCCTGTGGTCTAAAAAGAATTCTAAAAATCAGCAGGACAGTGTTACATTTGAGAAAAGAATGGAGGAGAAGCCAAGTTCTACTCATAAGTCATAGCTTTAATACAGAAATGACATGTAGGATTAATTACCAGGTTGGCCAAAACATCACTACTTCTTCCTACCATACACACTCATACACAGGTATACACACATGCATACAAACAGACACATACACAAATATAGACACATAAACACACTGACATACACAGATGTAGGACCATGAAAGGCAGCCTGGTTTCTGGTCAAGCACCGGCTAGAAACCACTGGAGTCCCTGCAGGGTCCCCTGCTAGGGACAGCAGGCATTTCGCCATGCTCCCAGACTCTAGGCTCCTGACATGAGGAGCTGAAGCCCTCCATAGATTTGAGTCCTTTAGTAATGCCCATACTAGCTCCTCCACAGGTAGAGGGGTCTGACTACAGGCCACAGAGCCTCAAGACAGATCTCCATATTAATGAAATACCTAAAGGCCAGAGGGCGTAGTCAATAAAGCATTCCTTCTCAGACCCTCCTCCCTGCAAAAGGTATTTAACCTCAGGCCCTCCCTGGGAAAACTGGGGTACAGTTTCTCATCTACTTTTTGCCATGGCAATAAACATCTTAAGGCCATGGACTGTTTCTCGTTTGTTGGGATCCGCTGTGGGGAACAGTGGAGCATGCCTTCTTCTACAGACCCACTGTCTAATCTCCCGTAAAAGATCTCTCCACATTCCCACCCATAGAAACCATCAACCCAAACAAGCCAAGCGAGCAACCGTGAACTCTCATCCCCTCGGGACACAACCAGAGTCTCTCTCCCTTTTGCCCCCTTCGGCCATGGACCAATCCAGCCCATACACCCCTACACTGTTCTCAGGTTTTCCATGGATCCCCACCAAGGGTGTCTAGAAGCCCAAGAGCCTGAGAACCAGACTCTACACTCCTGTGCACCCCCGTAACCCCCAGCGGGGTTCCGGAGCTTCACATAGTCTGACATCTGCTTGTGGGGAGAGCACAGTCAAACTTACACATACACACACACACACAAAGGCTCTGGTTCCTCTTCTTCAGTCCTGAAGCCTTTAGCATATAAAGAGAGGAAGATGTTGTAGGAAAAACCTTGGTGACTGTACCTTGCCTCTCTCTTGAGGCTTATTGTTTAATATATACTCATCCTCCTTTATATATGCATCCCTCTTCTATCACACACAGACACAGATACGTACACACATATGCAGAGACACACAAACGAATACATACATGCAGAAACACGGATTCACACAAAGATAAACAGACACACATAGTCAAGTACATCATGTGGTTCAATCAAGCTGAGCAGCTTGCCACAGGCCTTTGCGTGGTACTTTCTTCTAACTTCTAACTGAAGCCAGTACAAGTTCCCTGGGAGCCAGAAGTTCTGTTCTTGAGTGGTACAGGCTCTTCCTAGTACCTTGATATTGGACAGAATTCAGCAGCTATGGCTGTGTTCCAATAAAATTCGATGCTAACATTTGAGCTTCACATAGTTTACAAAACTGACAAAGCACTATTTTTTCCCTTTCTGTCTACCATTTAAATGCATTTTTAAAAAAGGAGAGGGGAGATGGGAGAGGGGAAGAGTGCTTTAGCTCTTGGGCCACATAACACAGGCAAGAACAATGGGCAGATTTAGCTGACAGGCTACATGCTGCCCACTCTGTTCTTTATGCTGGTTCTGAATGCCCTCTGTGCTTAGGCAAGCATTCTACAGCCATGCAAATGCATCTCAATCATGCAGTAGTCTTTCCCAGAATTCTGAGTAACTTTCGATATCCACACTCCCCACCCCACAGCCAGAATCAGTCTTTTGTAGCTTCATATGGCAGATTTGCATGGCAGCTTTGCATGGCTTTTTCTGGGAAGGCATAGACAAGCATATTATCAGTTGTGAAGAAATTATTCCAACCAAGTTCAACCTGATAAGCCAGTGAGTTCATCAGGCTTGCTTACAGGGCATGGGTGAATGGCTTCTTTACAGGTTTGTGAGTGACTCAAATACACAGAGATTGCCAGGAAGCACCACCCCATTTTTCTAATGGTGCCCTCACTTAACCTCCTATGTCCTACGTATTCTAGTGCCTCCCAAGGTCACATGCACCTGGAGGACAGGTGGAATCCCAGGCAAGGGGTCTGTGTCCCTCTACTAGAGGGTTCATAGCCCCATTTCTGTTACCATAGCACCTTGATATTGCTGAATCCAATGTTTGTTTCATTGTCATGACTATGCCCACAACAGCTGACAATCATGTCAGACCACAGAAAATTGCTTTACACTAACAGCTATCAAGGCCTCGGCCATCCATCCCATGAACAACTAATAATAATGTGAAGTGGGAGGGAATTCATCTTTATTTCATTCTCTTCTGCAAATGTTCTTATGAGTCACTGTGCTGTAGACAGAGGATATTAGAAGGACTTGGAGACGGTCTGCCTGGGAACCAGAGCCCTGAACATGTGGACTCCCAGGTTCTCTGTCAGGGATAATTGCTAATATAATCTGGATCAGGGTGTGGCTCACAAGATTCATCCCACAAACATTCCAGGCTGGCTATGCATCAAGATTCCAGCTGGGAACAAGACAAAGATCCTCATCCCCCAAGGACATTACATCCTAGCCAGGAAGACAACCTTCAGAACTGGTCTGATGAGAAAGTGAAATGAAAAACTGTAAGAGGCCTAAGCGCAGGAAGCCACGACAGGGGAAGAAAAAGGCAGGAGGGGAATGAGGAATGAGGAGGTCTTTGCGGAACACACCCAAGTCAGATCCCTCCTGTGGTTTCTTGGATCTTCATGGTTTCCCTTTAAGAAGTTGAGTTACTTAGTTTCTGAGAGTCCTCTCTGGGGCCTCCTCCCTCACTCGGTTTCTGAGCCCCTACAGGAACAGATGTTATTTTGAAACACGGCCTTGACTCCTCATGCCTTTAAGACTTCATTCATTCAATAAATACATATGAAACATCTTTTATGTGCCTGCTGGATTCCAGGCATCTGGGACGCATCAGAAGAAAGTAGAGTTAATGACACATTAGACAATTGTGAAAGCAAAAGACCACAATGGAGAATACGGGTTTGAATGTGTGTGTGTGTGTGTGTGTGTGTGTGTGTGTGTGTGTGTGTGTGTGTGGTTTTAAAAGTGATTTAGGACAGGGCTTAAGTTAAAGAGGACTTCAAGCAAAGGCTGGGCAGAGCTGGACCCAGCCTTAGCGATATTTTCAGGACTGGAGAACAATTAATGAACCAGAAAGGGTATCATTTCCATTCTGAAGCAAATATCATCACAGCATGTTTGACGGGAATGTGACCTGGGCTGGTGTGAACAGTTAGAGCGTTGCGGGTCTTGAAGAAGCCCAGACCCAGCGTAGCTTTGTTTCTCATTCTAACGGAGAGCTGAGAAATGGTATGCCATGTTCCCACCACATTTGGAAGGCATGTTTTGGCCATGTCGTTGAGACTAGATGATGAGGGTAAAGATAGAGTCTTTAAGACCAATGAGGAGTCCTCATTTTATGATCCAAGTGACTGAGATGAGGCAGTCTGCAGGCTATATATACGTCTACTGGAAAAGCAGAAGGTGAGTTTGCTGAGAGTGAACCAACTTTTAAATACAAACGCTGTAGGCAACTGAATTTACAAGTCTAATTCCAAAGATAGGTCTGAGCTGAAATATGAACGTTGGCATCTTTGCTTGTAAACAGCAAACGGAGCCGGTAGATGGGCAAGGTCAGCAAGAGAGAAATGAGGACAAGAGAAAATGCCGGAGGACAGAGTCCTGAGCTGCCGAGAGTGAAAGATTTATCACTATTGTCACTTAAAGAACTGATTCACTGTCTGACTCAGGTGTAATAAGAACGGGATTCCCTGGTGTCCAGAATATGGTCTATCTTATACAGATAACTTTCTTTTAAAAATGAAAATCATCTTTTAGC
>NW_021604615.1:3058498-3059317 GCF_004785775.1 Grammomys surdaster
GATTCTACATCCCTGAAAGTAACCAACCATAGACTGAAAACATTCTTACAAAAATGTGTGTCTTTCATGAGCAAGTAGACACATTTCTTTTCGGTATTCCCAAACCAATATTCATTAAAAACTGCCTACCTGGCACTCACAGTATACTAGACACCACAAGCAACCTAGAGATAATTTAACATTCTCAAGAGGACATACATAGACAGCTTGTAAACAAGACTCCACTTTGTATAAAAGACTTGGTACTGGAATCAGTCTCCCGTGAATATCAAGGGAGGAAACTTTCAAAATACAATTTTACCACAAAATATTGAAGAAAATAATATTCAGTAACTTTTAGCCCTAACATATATTAACAACTCAATTTAAAAACCCAAAGATGCTTAAGTCTAGTAGGAAAGACATTAGAGCTGGTATATGGCATACACTGGTGTATGCCATACACATCCTTTGCAGAGATCTCAGAAACCCATCCACATCTGGTTGATGTCAACCTCTTAAAAGAGCTTGGAGTTCATATCCCTGGTCCCCGGCCCTTTCGATTTCCATCCATCTCATTAATTTAAAACTACATTATACAAGCATTCTAGTGGCCCTTTTCTGGTTATGTGCAGTGACTACCAAACAGGAGAACAAAGGAAAGCTTGCACATCTCTGTGCAATTAGGGAAAACTGTACGGTGCTCTTACAGAAAGCTGAGAGTTGTAGTCAGAGATGTAAAAGCAGCATGCACTTCTCTAAATTCTATACATGTTGTCTCCGCCTCCCTCCCTTTCCTCCTCTTCCTTCATTCACTCCTCCCCATCTCTGTCTCTGTCT